>NC_141553.1:51377500-51652500 GCF_021556685.1 Rattus norvegicus | reverse complement strand
TCTCAGATTTATGATTTCAGGATAACAGACTTTTAAGATCATCTCTACACTCAGCAGCACCTCTGGTGCCATTGGTCTTAGTCCAGGAAAGCCATTTATAAATGGAAGAAAAGGTCAAAGGACTACATTTAAACCATGGGGGTGGAACTGTCCACATTTATCTTCTGGAACCGTTGGGGTCTCGACAGAATTAATAACGCTGAGGTATTTTCAAATCTCATTAAGATAAAGAGAGACTTTGTCTTGGTATGTTTTTATTCTTTAAAACTTTCTAAAATTGTCATAATTTCGTATGGGTGGGTGTCTCACCTGCACATGTGCCTGTACACTGTGTGCATGCAGTGCCTATGGAGGCCAGAAGAAGGCATCAGATTCCCTGGAACTGGAGTCCCAGATGGTTGTGGGCCACCATGTGGGTGCTGGGGACCAAACCTGGAAGATTGACAAGTGCTCTTAGCCACTGAGACCTCTCTCTAGCCCTTCGCCTGTTCTCTTTTGGTCGTCTTTCTTTCCTCTCTCTGTATTCCAGCATTTGCGAGTGCATACAGAGGCCAGAGGTCCACAATGGGTTTCTTCTTCATTCCTTTCCCACTTTACTCTCTGAGAGGGGGTCTCTCACTGAACCTGGTGCTCACATATTCATTGGGCCAGACTAACTGAGCAGAACCCTCCTGAGGTTCTTCTGACTCTACTACTCCTGTCCAGGGAGTTCTGGGGTGTCTAGCATTTTGCTTGGGATTGAACCCAAGCCTCTACACTTGTACTGGGAGCCCTTTAACAACAAGCCCATCCCCCAGCACCCTCCATTTTTCTTTTATTTAACACAGAAATAAAAATTATAATCGAAATCATCTGTAATTACTGATTCCTCTCAAATTGGCTTTTTTAAGCAGTAAAGCTACTGATGTTTAAAAGGGGGAAAAATAACTTGACAGTTCAGCCGAAGATCACAGGGCATTTGTTGAGATGTCTCCAGAGTATTTTTCTGAAGATTTATTTTTAAAGCTGTGCTTAAAAGTGAAGAGCCGCTTCCCAGCGTCCCTCCCTTGTGTTGCAACCAACCTTAACCTCGCCATCAAAACAAAGAAAACCATTACCATATTTTTGTTTCATTAGGTTTAAGAGACACATACAGAGAGGACACATTAAACATTTAAAGAGAAAATCAGTATTACATGCTTAGAAGAAAGGGAAGGAACCAGAGTATTTGCCCAGACAACAAATTTCTATAACCTCAAACCCATAATTTACTGAGAATGTGCGGTTCCCTTGAACTGGACTTCCAGACTCCTGGTAATAATGAGCGGCTTGAAGTGTGGATGGAAACAGGTTGGGAGGAGGGGGGAGGTCTGAAGGCAAGCTTTGCAAGCCTGTGAGAAGCAGCAATACCTCTCGAACCTTTCCAGCACTTCTTTGCTTTCCTCAGAGATAAATTTTCCTCTTAAAGGAACGGACTGGCAAGTCCCTCCCTGTACAGAAAGTTCCATTCAACAGGTATCTATTCAGTAAGACTCGACTCCCAGGGAAACTATCAGTGAGGGTAACAGTAAGGAAGATTAAGTTTTAAACAATCCTAGTGGGAACCATGGCTTTTCCATTTTTAGAGTAATAAGCAGTCTATTATCCTTGGGTAAGTCCAAACTTGACACCAGTAGCACATGCTACTCAGGTCTCTTATGACAAACAAAAGTGTCTCCTTCTAGCCACTGGTTGGGAACCCCTGGTTTGGTTAGCAGTGGCAGCATGCTGAGTAGGACTGAGAAACCAAAGAAGCCCTACTGTGTCCAGGGTCTTAGTGGGGTCCCTAAGTTACTGTAGAGCCCTTTTCTTTTTGTGAATGAGAAGGAAAGGCTGGAGATCCTACAAGGAGAGCACACGGAGGTGACTGAGTAGACAGGGCTAGAAGCAGAGAGAGCCATTAGAAGACTTCAGGGTAAAATGGCAGATAAGAAGCCTCAGCCATGAAATCGGAGAGTCAGATAAAACCTCTCTCTTTTCTGGAAAGAGGTTATGATGGTAAACAAACTCATTTGTCAGGAGAGATCTCCATGCAGGTGCAAGCAGCTGTGGATTGGCACCTACTGAACCAGGCTGCCCTTCAAGACTCGGGGCACCTTGTAAAGCGGGGACAGGGCATGGGTAAGTGTAGAGTCAGAGGAAAGGCTGGAGTTGTCGTGTGTCCCACCCTTCTCGTGTGACTGTTGCCCTCTGAGGTCTAGCAGCTCCGAGCACCTGCACAAGACCTTGAAGAGATGGAGGCCTGGAAACATTCCGATACAGGGGTGAGGGACTCACCAAGCCCTGCCCTCCCTGAGAACGTATGAACAGTTAATGGTTGCTGAGAAAGGGAGAGACAGTTTCCTTAGTGGTGTGGCCCTGGTGAGCTATGGCAGCTTCTGTAATCAACCTTAGTTGAACCTAGTGGGTCAGACACAAAAACTCTGACACTAGAAGGGTGGGGGTGGGGGTGGGGGTGGGGCGGGAGGGAGGGAGATCAGCAGGAGTGGGAGCGGGACAGAGAGATAATGTGTCTGACTATTATCAAGATACATTATGTGTATGTGTGGATAGGTCATCATGAAACCCATTATTAGTGTAAGTAATATATGCTAACCAAAATGTTTTGGTCTTTTTAAAGGCTGTCGCCGGCCTTTAAGCAAGAATTTGCTTGCTGTATGCGGCTGCCAAGGCAGTAAAAAGCAATCAAATTTGCAATATAGTTTTAGGATAGAAGTGGAGTTTCCTATCATAGGAAAGGAGTTGAGAAAGAGAGGCCTTGGCAACCAGAAGCATCGACATGGCATTGATGCAGACAGATGAGCAGGAAGGTAGACAAGGGAATCCACTTACAATCTCCTTGGCAAGAATGACTTTGTGAACATCCTTAGGGTTTAAATCCAAGAGATGGCAACATTTCACATGTAAATGTGATGTTGGGTAAGACGAGAGGAAAGACACCTTCCAGACATGCAGGTTTACACATGAATTTTCACAGTGAATATATTTTTTTTTCAAATGTAAGCATCTTCAGTGTGAACGCTTGGCATGTGGTGTCCAATGAGCTTAAAGGACCAATGTTCTGTTGGGTCCATTTTAAGGGCTATCTCAATAGCTATATCTTCCTCCTTCAAATGAATCCTGTAATTGCTCTAACTTCCAGTATCAGTACTCTAAAACGAGTGTCATTCGTTCCTGATGGAGAGCTCGGTGCAGGAGCTGTGTCTATCCACGATTTCTGTCTCCTTTCCCCTCTCAGACGTCACTGTTTGGCATCATCTGCCATCTCACCTGTCACCTCGCTGGCCGGTGGCATGGGCTGGAGTCATTGTTTTAGTTTTACTTCTGCATTACTCTCTCATCCCAGCCCCTTTGAGTCTTAACACCATGGAAACAGTCGTCTTTGCTGTAAATTAGATTCCATCACCCACCTTCAGTTTGCCCGAGCTAGCCAACGTTTTAGTGTGTGTTGACATCTCCAGGGACCCGCGAGGTCACCAATTCATAGAGTGGTTATGGATTCTGCTTTCATTGAAATTAGGCTCAACCTCGGGACCCTGCTGCCTGCTTTTGCTTTCCTCTTAATGAAGCCTATAGACAAGAGACCATTTTCAACGTTTTATTCCTTTCCCTTTAGCTCAGAGGAAATGAAATGAAAGGGGTACCTCCCTTTTATTTAAAGAATAATTAGAGATAAGTGGGTTCAACCAAATGAGGAAAATAAAACGAGGAGAGCCATTCCAGAAGTTGTCTTCACCCCCTCCCCATGCTTTCATGAGAACCCCTGTGGCGCTTGTATTTATGTTAACTCTATCATAAAATGGGATCTTTATTGCAGATCGCCATATAAAGTTTCAGCTCTGGGGCAAGTCTACCTCCCTCCAAACTAGTCCCTTTATAACAATGCTTCAGATATCAGGGAAGATATAGCCGGTGACTTGTATGCTACTCTAGTCTTCCCTCAGGGTCACTTTACTGCTATTTTAAGAAGGAAAAGTCTGGCAAAGGTTTTGGATTGTGTGTGTGTGTGTGTGTGTGTGTGTGTGTGTGTGTGTGTGTATGCGTGTGTGTTTGACTCATCATGAGTTTCTATACTGATCTCTTTGTACATTAAAACTGACATTGCCAAGATATTCAGATCTTTACAAATGGTCTAATTCTTACCTGTTTCACCCATACTGTATATACTATCAGAAAGACTTTGCCTAATCCTGGTTATATGGATAACATTTTCGTAAGCTGTCGACTTTTTACATTTTTCTCTAAGAGAACAAGAAAGGCTAAATATTAAGGGGTGAGGACAGACCAACTGCAGGCGATGGGCACAAGTTATCAGAGAGAGCATAAAGCTGACTGCTTTCTAGGTGTAACTCGGGCATGGGTTTTCTTCTCTATAGTGAAAGTGTAAAATCCAACATGAAATTCCTGCTCTGAATGGCCATTAGGACTGTACAGAAGTTGATCGAGTTGTATTATCCTTGGGCCTGTTGTGTGTGTGTGTGTGTGTGTGTGTGTGTGTGTGTGTGCATGTGTGTGTGTATGTGTGCCTCTGTGTGTGTGCATGTGTGTGTATGTGTGTATGTGTGTGTATGTGTGTGTATGTGTGTGCATGTGTGTATGTGTATATGTGTGTGTATATGTGTGTGTGCATGTGTGTGTATGTGTGTATGTGTGTGTATGTGTGTGCATGTGTGTATGTGTATATGTGTGTGTATATGTGTGTGTGCATGTGTGTGTATATGTGTGTATGTGTGTGCATGTGTGTGTACGTGTATATGTGTGTATGTGTGTGTATCTGTGTGTACATGTGTGTATATGTGTGTGTGTATGGGTGTGCATATGTTAATGTGCAGCAGCTTTATAAGTCTAGTATAATGACTCAGATCACACTGGGGGCTGGGAGTAGAATTTTCTAAATAGAAGAAAGTACACCTAAGTAGGAAATCTGGAAACTGTAACCACGGAAGGCACACACCCATTGATTATTAACACTTTGTGTGGCACTCATCATCAATAATAACCAAATCACTTCTGTAGGCTTGTGGGATAGCTGATGTGCTCTGGCATACAATACTTATGCCATAGTGTACTAGTGCACACAGTACATATACATACACACAGTGTGTGACGGTACAATACTTAATTGTCTCTGCTAAGAGTGACTAATCAGATGAGGCCGATATTCCCCTGGGTCCTTTCTGTATTTACATGGAAGATACAGTTGCAATCGAAGTCTGTTGGCACAGCACCTTTCAGCTTTGGAAAGCATCCAGACCTGCTTGACTCGCATGTCTCGACGGCTCTGACCAAGACGTGCTACTGATAATGAGCAAATTCCAGGACCTCCTCCTCACCCTCCTCCAGCAACCTTTATAGAGCATCACAAAGAGCCTTAGAGGGGCCGTCCAGACTCAAAGGGGCTGGAAGAGTAAATGAAAGGCTGTCTAAAGGTATTTCACACTGGTGACCAGGCCCAGGAAGTGGAGGTGCAAGGAACCGACCATGTGTAGATGTCCTCTGAGCCAGGGGGCGGGGCCCTCCAGACTGACCGTGGCTAAAAAATACCCAAGATTTTATTCACAGTGATTCTGAGATGCTGTCCCTCTGAGCCTCTGAAGAGCTACACACAATGACATTTCTTCCCAAATAAGAACTTTACTACTGTTGGTGACACTGTCTACTGTGAGTGGGATCTACTTCACTTTGAGAGAAAAATGACGAAGAGGCTAAACAACGAGGAAAGCACAGAAATTGGTAGAAGAAGATGGTGCAGACCCTTTAGTGTAGGATGAAGCCATCTTGGCTTTTAGTCTTCAGAACAAGAAGGAGATCCGAGGAGTCAAAGGGAAGAAAGAGACAAAAGGTAAGACACACCAGGAAGTCATGAGCACTGTATTACACAATTGCTTCAAAACTCTCACCGTACTAAACTCCAAACCCCAAACCAAAAATACCTTAAGCTTTCCTTAGGATGGCCTGCTCATGGAAGGGGCTCATAGTCTTGTGTGGCCCCAGGAGACCATTTATTCCACGGTGGTATAAAGAATATATATACATATATATTCTTTTGTACACTATTTTACTTAAAATGTCACCACAACCAGATAAGGTAGGCTCAAACATTACCATTCTTTTAACATAATAAAACCAAAGTTCAGAACTCTGAGTAATCTTTCCAAGGCTCACACAAGGACAGAGCCACACCTGAGTCTGCCTCACACCACACTGTTTTTGCCGTCCTTGGGACTACCAGGTCTTTGAAACTTCCTCTTTCTTCTGCTTGCCTGGTCAAGGAATTCCAAATGAAAACCTTGACTGGAATCTTCTCTCCATCTTCTCCTTTGAAAACATTTCTTCATGATGTCCATCTAACATGTAACTGGGAACTTTTCAGCAATCAGAGATCAAGAGGCTGAGGCTGAGCTCTGCAGGGCGCCCATCACTCAGATGCAGTTTACCTCAGAAAGCGCAGTTCAATGAGCTTTAAACCTGCTGTTTGGCCGTTCCTTTCTTTAAATCAAGAACAAAAATCATTCTTTTGGATCTAAAAATCTAAACTGCAGCTCTGTACTTAACTTCCTTTTGTATAAAGATACAAAATGTCTTGTGTTTTGTTTCTCTCTCTTTTTTAAAAGAACTCTTTTGACTTCTGATTCTGTTTTGTAGGTATTTAGGAGATGTGGTTTACTTTAAAACAATGAAGCAGACAGAAGCCCCTGAGGGTAACTCACGAAGAACCAGGGAGGTCCTGGTGACACAATTGAACTGGCAACAAATCAATAGAGACAGTAGAGAAGAGTTAAGAAAACAATAATTAAAACATTCTGTTAAAAAATAGAATTGTAATTAAAAGATGTGCGCTATTGTTTTGCCTGCACTAATTACATTTTAATTGTCAATACATTGCTGGCCATTAAAAGCCTTTTTTACTGTAGTTTAGGGTTCTGGTGTCCTTGCTAGGTTGATAGCACTGTGATTAAGTCACAACTGAACAGTAGAACTTTCCACCAAGAGGGGGCCAGAGAAAAAGACTTTGTCCCTCATGAAGTGACATGAATGAAGCCCTTTGTGTGGGCATCTTAGATGGGCCATCCCCAGTCCTGCCACATGTGTACGCAACTAACATACAATGTGTGTGATGTCTGACAACAGCCAGGAGGACGGGGAGGAGGCAGGTGGTCGCAGCTTTCTTTGAAGGACCAGATACTAGGCCTTTTCTCACTTTAATTCTCATGACAAATATATTACTTAGGTATATTACTTGCTTTGTTTCCATTTGTGTTCAGTTCTCCCCGGAGGGGCCTCAACTTGACTTTTCCTATGCTATTTTGTAAATATTTCATTTTTATAAAGACGCTATCTCTAAAAACATAAATCCACAAACCTTTGATCTCTCAGCAATACCTTGGAAACCACCGATGGGTGTCAAGGGATTTGTGGAAGATCCTTTCCCTGACCGTGCCCCCTGGTGCTTCCCCTGTGGATGACTGGCCCTGAAAGCATCCTTCTCTGCTATCCTAGGCAACTGCTGAACCTTCTGTTCTCCTACTTTAAGTTTTACTTAATTTCTCGGATGTTACATAAACACCGGTATAAGGGGAAGTGACACAGATGTCCACTCCAGGCAACGAATTGATAAAAACCACATTTGGCTGCAGGCAGTAGGACTTTATTCAAATAGCCATTAAGGTTTTTTCCCCCTTAAATTGGTGTTTTCTTTTATATCCTTGGCCCTGTTTACCTTTGGAGAGTTGGCGGTTTGGCTCCTATCTCCTACCCCAAATGGAATCCAAAGGCAGAAATCATCAGAGGCAAGGATCTACTTCTGGGGTAATGAACTTACAGAAGCAAAGACGGAGGACAGATTCCTAGTGCAGAAGCAAGTGGAATAATACCTCGGCACTGTTAACAACTCTTCTGTCCATAGACATAAGTCAAGAAATGGCCCACCAAAAGAAAAGCGGAGACAAGATGCCAGGAGTGTCACATGTTAGTTTGGGACAGCGGTTCCTCAACCAAATTATTTCAGTGCAACCAACCTAAACAACAGAAAGTCATCCTCTTACAGCGCTCGGGGAAGTATACGTGAATTCAAGATTTTCTACGTGATTATTTCTTCTTTGGGGATATGAGAGGTGAATCTAATCTAGTCCTTTTTTCTTGGTTTTGGAAATGACCGTCTTCTCGAGTGTCTTCACCTTCTCTTTCATGTTCATGCTTCTCAGTGACCAAACTTCCCTTCTAATAAAGTCATACAAGGTTTGGGCATACCCCAGTGATCTTACTTTAACTTGACCAACTCTATAAAGATATCATCTCTAAAGGCAATCACCTTCAGACATTAGGACTTCAAATGGCATTCAATTTTAGCTGTGGAGGGAAAAGACACAAGTCAACTCATGTTAAGTTGAAATATGTAATTTCCCCTAAAAGGCCTTTCTAGACATGCATCAGGAAGCAGGTAGCTTCTCTGAGAAGGCCACAGTAACTAAGGACAGCCACAAAGGGCCTCATGTAGCCACCGTGGACAAACTCTTTTCCTTTCACCTACTTCTGAGGGCCACAGTAGCTGTCACTCTCATCTCCATCTGCTGACAGTTCCCTTTTGTCCAGTGAGACTATTACATAACCAGTGGGAGTAAAGTTCATCTGCGTCCTAACACTGAGCGTCACTTCAACCTGTCTAATTTCTTTTAGCAACAGAGCATCTAAGTAGGGAATCAACACCTCAGGTGTCATATCAGGTCAGTAGTGTCCTGCTTCATGACCGCACACATACAGGTCTGTACATTGCTGGAGTGCAGGCAGAATGCCATCAGCCATAGAGCAAGGATATGTAAGATTCGCTCCTGGAATGTGTGATGTGACTACTTTATGCAAACGTGTTTTCTTGTGGCTCTATAGCCAGCTTTGATGGGTGACTGTAAAGGAAAAATTTTAATACACTGTTTCCTAATTCCTTGTCTATTTCCAAACTTTTAATGCTTTTACAAAGTCCAAGGTATGGAAGAAAGTACCAAAACCAACCCCAAGGATAGGGTTACCAGAGATGCATGTCTGCTTTCTGACTTTATAGAGGGAGGTCTCCCTCATCATCACAGCATACAAAGTAATAGCTGCCCCATAATAACAGGTAATAATATATAATGACGAGTAATATTCAGTGTTATGGTTTTCTCCAGGATTTCTAAGGTCATAGTTCGAAAATTCAAAAGGAAGTTTGAGAGCAATTCACTTCCTCTCTCTTCCAATAACATTAGACACACTTTGAACACAAATTTGGCGAGCTCTACAAATCAAACCAAAATTTGCCTCTAGTTCAAATTAGGTTAATGTGAGTCTTAAATGGCAGGAAGTGGGTGGGATACAGAAAGTGTCTGAAATCGGTTGAGTTTACAGATCCCTTCTTACTGTACCAGTGACCTTGATGTATACCTGTCTACTCAGGAGAGAAGCTCAGAGTCTTGGTAAATATTCTCAGCGATGTCAGTGCTGTCCTGGACAAAGGACTCAAAAATGCTAAGCACCCATAGAGGGCATGTTTGGTAAAACAAAACACATTGGTTTGTATTGCAGTAGCTGTGATCATTATATCTGAACGTAGTAGATAAAACAAAATAAGGCTCCCCAAAGTAAAGACCAAGTTAGAACAGGTTAAAATAAAACCTCTTAGATCTTAAGTTAAAGGCAAACAGGCCATGTGGTGAAAGTCTCTAAAGCAGGCTAGGAGTGTAACTTAGCAGTAGAGAGCTTTGCCTAGCATGTGTGAGGCCCCCAGTTCACTTTCCAGCACACACACACACACACACACACACACACACACACACACACACACACAAACCAATGAATGATGAATGTGACTATTCTGCTAACTGATAGTTTAAGCCTCTGTAAAATAAATAAGTGGTCATGTTCAAAGGAAAATTCTTCACAGTCACAAAATGTTATGCTCTTCATCAGAGACTCCCTGAAAATATTCATCTCTTGCTTTCCTAAATGTCTTTTAATTTTGCATACTTCAAGATAGTTTCAAATATAAGTGTCATAGTTTGTGTATGACCTGCTCCTCCCCACTCCCCTCTCTGCTCATGTTTGAGCACCTGTTTCTGGTCGCTGGTCCTATTTTTAAAGGTTTTGCAGCTCCGACTGGCAAGAGTAGATCACTGGGAGCAGACCTTTGAAGGCTATACCCGGTATTCCACTTCTGGCCTACTCTCTCTGCTTCCCAATTGGCCATCATGAGAGGAGTCTGCCGTACATTCCTACCTTCAAGAATTGCAGCACAATTTCTCCACCATAATGGACTTGAAACACCTCTGAAGGTGTGAGCCAATAGAAACATTTCCTTCATATTCTGCACTGTCTGGGTTTCATCAAAACATACACGGTAGCTAATACAAACATCCTCAAACTCTAACAATATTATACTCATCCAGGCTTTCTCCTTTGACAGTTACAGCATGCTCAAAAACTTCAGTGTACCTATCCTCTTTAAACATGGCAACACCCCTCTCAATTTCATGAGAGTTTAATTTTCTCAAACTTTGCCTCCTTTCTTTGCACTGTACAAAATTAATTTCCTTCTTATTTATTTTACCTTCCATCTCCCCCTCTTGACAGAGTTCTTGAAAGAATAATTTGTACGCTCACGTATTCTACAATTCACGTTTAGTCCTCAAACCATGAATGGGATTGCCTAGATGTTCATATCCCTCTGAAACTCATAGATTGAAATCTCCATTTCCAAAGTGATGTTGTGAACAGCTGGAGCCTATGGGAGGTGGTTGGGTTATGCAAATGTGTCTCTCATGAATAAGATTTAAAGTAAGCCTCTCTCTGCCAGGTGAGGTCTAACATGAAGACTCCATATGTAAACCAGAAAGTGAATCCTTATCAGACATCTTGATCTCGGACCACTCATATTTCTGTAGAAATATCAGAAATTATTTTCTGCCCTTTAAAACTGGGATGTAAAATACTTATTTTGTTGGATGAACGGACTGACTGCTATGCAAACAGCTGTCAACTGGCTTCTTTACCATGCTCTTAAAATTGCAAATATCAGTTAATTCAGACTACCTCATGTCTTTTCGATATTCTACATTGTTCTAGATTGCTTTTCTGTTGCTGTGATAAACATTGTGGTGAGAAGCAACTTAGGGGAGGACAGGGTCTGTTTGGCTTATGCTTCTAGGTCACAATCAGTCACTGAGGGGAATCATCATGGCAAGAACTCAAACAGGAATGGAAGCAAAACCCATGGAGGAGTGCTCTTACTGGCTCGTGCCAAGCTAGCAATTTTATAAATCTCAGGTCCAACTTGAGAGATAGTATGGCCCACAGTAGCCTAGGCCCTTTTACATCAAACATCAGTTAAGACAGTGGCTCAGAGTTATGGCCAAAGGCCAATCTGTCTGAAGCAATTTGTTAGTTGAGGTCCTCTCTTCCCACAAGTCTCCAAGATGTGTCAGTTTCAAAATAAAAAAATAACCATGGTGTCTTAGTTTCCATTGCTGTGAAGAGACACCATGAATGAACACGGCAATTCTCATAAAGGACAACATTTTACTGGGGCTGGCTTATAGGTTCAGAGGTTCAGTCCACTATCATCATGGCAAGAAAGCATGGCAGACATATCACCTGAGGACCTGAGAGTTCTATATTTGCTCCGAAGGTCAATAGGAAAAGATTGATTTCCAGGCAGCTAGCTAATTGAAGGGTCTCCAAAGCAATCCCCACAGTGACACACTTCCTCCAACAAGGCCAAACCTATCCCATCAAGGCTAAACCTCCTAATAGAGCTACTCACCATGGGCCAAGCACAATCAAATCACCATACATAGCATATATGCAATGGAATACAATTTTTAGTTAATATTCTTGTCTAAATTTTCAATCAGGTTTCTGCTTGTTCCTAAGTGTGTACTCAGACCTCAGTCTTCTCCTGGTCTCTACATTCTCAGAAGTTCTACAGAATTTATAATTTAATCTTGGCTCCATAAGCTTTACTCTTTCTTTTCTAGCTAGAATTACAATTTCAGTTTTTTTTTTTTTTTCATGTTCAATTTGCATTTATTTTTTTTTTTTTTTAGATAGTGATTTTTTTTTTTTTTTTTTTTTTTTATTTATTTATTTTTTTTTTATTAACTTGAGTATTTCTTATATACATTTCGAGTGTTATTCCCTTTCCCGGTTTCCGGGCAAACATCCCCCTCCCCCCTCCCCTTCCTTATGGGTGTTCCCCTCCCAACCCTCCCCCCATTGCCGCCCTCCCCCCATAGACTAGTTCACTGGGGGTTCAGTCTTAGCAGGACCCAGGGCTTCCCCTTCCACTGGTGCTCTTACTAGGATATTCATTGCTACCTATGGGGTCAGAGTCCAGGGTCAGTCCATGTATAGTCTTTAGGTAGTGGCTTAGTCCCTGGAAGCTCTGGTTGCTTGGCATTGTTGTACTTTTGGGGTCTCGAGTCCCTTCAAGCTCTTCCAGTTCTTTCTCTGATTCCTTCAATAGGGGACCTATTCTCAGTTCAGTGGTTTGCTGCTGGCATTCGCCTCTGTATTTGCTGTATTCTGGCTGTGTCTCTCAGGAGCGATCTACATCCGGCTGCTGTCGGTCTGCACTTCTTTGCTTCATCCATCTTGTCTAATTGGGTGGCTGTATATGTATGGGCCACATGTGGGGCAGGCTCTGAATGGGTGTTCGTTCAGTCTCTGTTTTAATCTTTGCCTCTCCCTTCCCTGCCAAGGGTATTCTTTTTCCTCATTTAAAGAAGGAGTGAAGCATTCACATTTTGATCATCCGTCTTGAGTTTCCTTTGTTCTAGGGATCTAGGGTAATTCAAGCATTTGGGCTAATAGCCACTTATCAATGAGTGCATACCATGAATGTCTTTCTGTGATTGGGTTAGCTCACTCAGGATGATATTTTCCAGTTCCAACCATTTGCCTACGAATTTCATAAACTCGTTGTTTTTGATAGCTGAGTAATATTCCATTGTGTAGATGTACCACATTTTCTGTATCCATTCCTCTGTTGAAGGGCATCTGGGATCTTTCCATTTTCTGGCTATTATAAATAAGGCTGCGATGAACATAGTGGAGCACGTGTCTCTTTTATATGTTGAGGCATCTTTTGGGTATATGCCCAAGAGAGGTATAGCTGGATCCTCAGGCAGTTCAATGTCCAATTTTCTGAGGAACCTCCAGACTGATTTCCAGAATGGTTTTACCAGTCTGCAATCCCACCAACAATGGAGGAGTGTTCCTCTTTCTCCACATCCTCGCCAGCATCTGCTGTCACCTGAGTTTTTGATCTTAGCCAATCGCACTGGTGTGAGGTGAAATCTCAGGGTTGTTTTGATTTGCATTTCCCTTATGACTAAAGATGTTGAACATTTCTTTAGGTGTTTCTCAGCCATTCGGCATTCCTCAGCTGTGAATTCTTTGTTTAGCTCTGAACCCCATTTTTTAATAGGGTTATTTGTTTCCCTGCGGTCTAACTTCTTGAGTTCTTTGTATATTTTGGATATAAGGCCTCTATCTGTTGTAGGATTGGTAAAGATCTTTTCCCAATCTGTTGGTTGCCGTTTTGTCCTAACCACAGTGTCCTTTGCCTTACAGAAACTTTGCAGTTTTATGAGATCCCATTTGTCGATTCTTGATCTTAGAGCATAAGCCATTGGTGTTTTGTTCAGGAAATTTTTTCCAGTGCCCATGTGTTCCAGATGCTTCCCTAGTTTTTCTTCTATTAGTTTGAGTGTGTCTGGTTTGATGTGGAGGTCCTTGATCCACTTGGACTTAAGCTTTGTACAGGGTGATAAGCATGGATCGATCTGCATTCTTCTACATGTTGCCCTCCAGTTGAACCAGCACCATTTGCTGAAAATGCTATCTTTTTTCCATTTGATGGTTTTGGCTCCTTTGTCAAAAATCAAGTGACCATAGGTGTGTGGGTTCATTTCTGGGTCTTCAATTCTATTCCATTGGTCTACCTGTCTGTCTCTGTACCAATACCATGCAGTTTTTATCACTATTGCTCTGTAATACTGCTTGAGTTCAGGGATAGTGATTCCCCCTGAAGTCCTTTTATTGTTGAGGATAGCTTTAGCTATCCTGGGTTTTTTCTTATTCCAGATGAATTTGCAAATTGTTCTGTCTAACTCTTTGAAGAACTGGATTGGTATTTTGATGGGGATTGCATTGAATCTGTAGATTGCTTTTGGTAAAATGGCCATTTTTACTATATTAATCCTGCCAATCCATGAGCATGGGAGATCTTTCCATCTTCTGAGGTCTTCTTCAATTTCTTTCCTCAGTGTCTTGAAGTTCTTATTGTACAGATCTTTTACTTGCTTGGTTAAAGTCACACCGAGGTACTTTATATTATTTGGGTCTATTATGAAGGGTGTCGTTTCCCTAATTTCTTTCTCGGCTTGTTTCTCTTTTGTGTAGAGGAAGGCAACTGATTTATTTGAGTTAATTTTATACCCAGCCACTTTGCTGAAGTTGTTTATCAGCTTTAGTAGTTCTCTGGTGGAACTTTTGGGATCACTTAAATATACTATCATGTCATCTGCAAATAGTGATATTTTGACTTCTTCTTTTCCGATCTGTATCCCTTTGATCTCCTTTTGTTGTCTGATTGCTCTGGCTAGAACTTCAAGAACTATATTGAATAAGTAGGGAGAGAGTGGGCAGCCTTGTCTAGTCCCTGATTTTAGTGGGATTGCTTCAAGTTTCTCTCCATTTAGTTTAATGTTAGCAACTGGTTTGCTGTATATGGCTTTTACTATGTTTAGGTATGGGCCTTGAATTCCTATTCTTTCCAGGACTTTTATCATGAAGGGGTGTTGAATTTTGTCAAATGCTTTCTCAGCATCTAATGAAATGATCATGTGGTTCTGTTCTTTCAGTTTGTTTATATAATGGATCACGTTGATGGTTTTCCGTATATTAAACCATCCCTGCATGCCTGGGATGAAGCCTACTTGATCATGATGGATGATTGTTTTGATGTGCTCTTGAATTCGGTTTGCCAGAATTTTATTGAGTATTTTTGCGTCGATATTCATAAGGGAAATTGGTCTGAAGTTCTCTTTCTTTGTTGTGTCTTTGTGTGGTTTAGGGATAAGAGTAATTGTGGCTTCGTAGAAGGAATTCGGTAGGGCTCCATCTGTTTCAATTTTGTGGAATAGTTTGGATAATATTGGTGTGAGGTCTTCTATGAAGGTTTGATAGAATTCTGCACTAAACCCGTCTGGACCTGGGCTCTTTTTGGTTGGGAGACCTTTAATGACTGCTTCTATTTCCTTAGGAGTTATGGGGTTGTTTAACTGGTTTATCTGTTCCTGATTTAACTTCGATACCTGGTATCTGTCTAGGAAATTGTCCATTTCCTGAAGATTTTCAAATTTTGTTGAATATAGGTTTTTATAGTAAGATCTGATGATTTTTTGAATTTCCTCCGAATCTGTAGTTATGTCTCCCTTTTCATTTCTGATTTTGTTAATTTGGACACACTCTCTGTGTCCTCTCGTTAGTCTGGCTAAGGGTTTATCTATCTTGTTGATTTTCTCAAAGAACCAACTTTTGGTTCTGTTGATTCTTTCTATGGTCCTTTTTGTTTCTACTTGGTTGATTTCAGCTCTGAGTTTGATTATTTCCTGCCTTCTACTCCTCCTGGGTGTATTTGCTTCTTTTTGTTCTAGAGCTTTTAGGTGTGCTGTCAAGCTGCTGACATATGCTCTTTCCTGTTTCTTTCTGCAGGCACTCAGCGCTATGAGTTTTCCTCTTAGCACAGCTTTCATTGTGTCCCATAAGTTTGAGTATGTTGTATCTTCATTTTCATTAAATTCTAAAAAGTTTTTAATTTCTTTCTTTATTTCTTCCTTGACCAGGTTATCATTGAGTAGAGCATTGTTCAATTTCCACGTATATGTGGGCATTCTTCCCTTATTGTTATTGAAGACCAGTTTTAGGCCGTGGTGGTCCGATAGCACGCATGGGATTATTTCTATCTTTCTGTACCTGTTGAGGCCCGTTTTTTGACCAATTATATGGTCAATTTTGGAGAAAGTACCATGAGGAGCTGAGAAGAAGGTATATCCTTTTGCTTTAGGATAGAATGTTCTATAAATATCCGTTAAGTCCATTTGGCTCATGACTTCTCTTAGTCTGTCTACATCACTGTTTAATTTCTGTTTCCATGATCTGTCCATTGATGAGAGTGGGGTGTTGAAATCTCCCACTATTATTGTGTGAGGTGCAATGTGTGTTTTGAGCTTTAGTAAGGTTTCTTTTACGTATGTAGGTGCCCTTGTATTTGGGGCATAGATATTTAGGATTGAGAGTTCATCTTGGTTGATTTTTCCTTTGATGAATATGAAGTGTCCTTCCTTATCTTTTTTGATGACTTTTAGTTGGAAATTGATTTTATTTGATATTAGAATGGCTACTCCAGCTTGCTTCTTCTGACCATTTGCTTGGAAAGTTGTTTTCCAGCCTTTCACTCTGAGGTAGTGTCTGTCTTTGTCTCTGAGGTGTGTTTCCTGTAGGCAGCAGAATGCAGGGTCCTCGTTGCGTATCCAGTTTGTTACTCTATGTCTTTTTATTGGGGAGTTGAGGCCATTGATATTGAGAGATATTAAGGAATAGTGATTATTGCTTCCCGTTATATTCATATTTGGATGTGAGGTTATGTTTGTGTGCTTTCATTCTCTTTGTTTTGTTGCCAAGACGATTAGTTTCTTGCTTCTTCTAGGGTATAGCTTGCCTCCTTATGTTGGGCTTTACCATTTATTATCCTTTGTAGTGCTGGATTTGTAGAAAGATATTGTGTAAATTTGGTTTTGTCATGGAATATCTTGGTTTCTCCATCAATGTTAATTGAGAGTTTTGCTGGATACAGTAACCTGGGCTGGCATTTGTGTTCTCTTAGTGTCTGTATGACATCAGTCCAGGATCTTCTGGCCTTCATAGTTTCTGGCGAGAAGTCTGGTGTGATTCTGATAGGTCTCCCTTTATATGTTACTTGACCTTTTTCCCTTACTGCTTTTAATATTCTTTCTTTATTTTGTGCGTTTGGTGTTTTGACAATTATGTGACGGGAGGTGTTTCTTTTCTGGTCCAATCTATTTGGAGTTCTGTAGGCTTCTTGTATGTCTATGGGTATCTCTTTTTTTAGGTTAGGGAAGTTTTCTTCTATGATTTTGTTGAAGATATTTACTGGTCCTTTGAGCTGGGAGTCTTCACTCTCTTCTATACCTATTATCCTTAGGTTTGATCTTCTCATTGAGTCCTGGATTTCCTGTATGTTTTGGACCAGTAGCTTTTTCCGCTTTACATTATCTTTGACAGTTGAGTCAATGATTTCTATGGAATCTTCTGCTCCTGAGATTCTCTCTTCCATCTCTTGTATTCTGTTGGTGAAGCTTGTATCTACAGCTCCTTGTCTCTTCTTTTGGTTTTCTATATCCAGGGTTGTTTCCATGTGTTCTTTCTTGATTGCTTCTATTTCCATTTTTAATTCCTTCAACTGTTTGATTGTGTTTTCCTCGAATTCTTTCAGGGATTTTTGCGATTCCTCTCTGTAGGCTTTTACTTGTTTATTAATGTTTTCCTGTGCTTCCCTAAGTGTGTTCATGTCTTTCTTGAAGTCCTCCAGCATCATGATCAAATATGATTTTGAAACTAGATCTTGCTTTTCTGGTGTGTTTGGATATTCCATGTTTGTTTTGGTGGGAGAATTGGGCTCCGATGATGGCATGTAGTCTTGGTTTCTGTTGCTTGGGTTCCTGCGCTTGCCTCTCGCCATCAGATTATCTCTAGTGTTACTTTGTTCTGCTGTTTCTGACAGTGGTTAGACTGTCCTATAAGCCTGTGTGTCAGGAGTGCTGTAGACCTGTTTTCCTCTCTTTCAGTCAGTTATGGGGACAGAGTGTTCTGCTTTCGGGCGTGTGGTTTTTCCTCTCTACAGGTCTTCAGCTGTTCCTGTGGGCCTGTGTCTTGAGTTCACCAGGCAGCTTTCTTGCAGCAGAAAAGTTGGTCTTACCTGTGGTCCCGAGGCTCAAGTTCGCTCGTGGGGTGCTGCCCACGGGCTCTCTGCAGCGGCAGCAACCAGGAAGACCTGTGCCGCCCCTTCCGGGAGCTTCAGTGCACCAGGGTTCCAGATGGTCTTTGGCTTTTTCCTCTGGCGTCCGAGATGTGTGTGCAGGGAGCAGTCTCTTCTGGTTTCCCAGGCTTGTCCGCCTCTCTGAAGGTTTAGCTCTCCCTCCCACGGGATTTGGGTGCAGAGAACTGTTTATCCGGTCTGTTTCCTTCAGGGTCCGGCGGGGTCCTGCCGCTCCTGGGCCCTCCCCCACGGGAGCCCAGAGGCCTTATACAGTTTCCTCTTGGGCCAGGGATGTGGGCAGGGGTGAGCAGTGTTGGTGGTCTCTTCCGCTCTGCAGCCTCAGGAGTGCCCACCTGACCAGGCGGTTGGGTTTCTCTCTCACCGGGTCTGGGAGCAGAGAGCTGCTGCGGGCCGGGATCCGCGGGTGGGGGACTTCCGGTAAACACAGAACGTGCTGGGTCCTAGAGAAATTCTGCTTCCGTGTGTCCCAAGCTCATCAGGCAGCTTTCAGAAAATGACGCTGAACGCTAAATGCAAGTGAAGCAGTTTTCCAACTCAGCAATGTATGCCAAGGGAGAACAACCTTTATCAGAATCTTAAGACAGGCACTCAGCACAGCTGGAAACAGTGAATGGAGATCACTCAAGCCTTAGGATTTGCTGCTGTATGGAACAGAGACTCTGGCCTGAATACTCCCTCCAACACTCTCTTGACTCTTGCAGTTCTGTTTTTACAATCCACTTCAGGCAATTCTTCCACTGTCGATGAGATTTTCTGTGAGTAGGTAGTCAAGCACTACCTGGCTTGGACACTGGTGCTCTTTCTCAGAAGAACTTCGCTAGTGCACCCAGTCTAAGCTGCGATCCGGTCTGGTCTGGTCTGGTCCGGTCTGGTCCGGTCTGGTCCGGTCTGCACTGGTCGAGCCCACACTCCTGGTCAAGGCTGCCAGAAAATGTAGACGCTCCCAGTGGAAGCTCCCCTTCACTACTCACAACTGGTCTTCACCTTTTTGTCACCGTGCTGTCCTGTTTGTTTCGAGAACTAACCAGCCCCTTAGCTTTCTGGAGCACAGAGAATCTACCACAGCACACCCCGAAAGCTGAGACAAAATGGAGGACAATTTCAGTTTTATCGTGGACTCTATCATACACATTGTAAGTGTCCACGTATATACCTGTGGCACTCATCAGGCTCCAATTCCAAGAAGACAGGAATAATGTCTTCTTTCTTTCTTCCTCTCTCTCTCTCCTTTCTTTCTTTCTTTCTTTCTTTCTTTCTTTCTTTCTTTCTTTCTTTCTTTCTTTCTTTCTTTCTTGTGTTTCTTCCTTCATCATCCAAGAATATTCAGATGGAGTCAGGACTTTTGCCCAATAATCAGACAGATGCAACGAAATAAGGTTTTTTTGAAAGGGAATTCTAGGCAGAACTAACAGCAGCAGTACAAAATGTCTTAGGTATAGTGCGCCTAATGCAGTCAAAGAATGAGTGCCCTGATAACAAAGAATCCTAGTGATGAATGAGGATAAATACAGAAGAAGAAACGGGAGTGAGGAGAGAAACATTATTGAACTATTAGAAGGGATTTGGGTCTTTTTGTAAATTGGGAGCCATGTCGGGGAATTTAGGGGTATTAAAGGCCCTAATCTAGTGTGTGTTTACTTTAATCACTTTGGTACTATACTGAGCATAGACCATATGAAAACAAGAACAGTAGCATGGTGGTTATTTAGGTAGCTTTTGTAACTCTAGACAAGAAAATAAAGGACAGTAAATAAAGGACTGGTGACATTAAGTAGAATTGGATTGTGACTTGAAAACAGAATTAGCTGGATTTTTTTGATAGATATAAAGGAAGTAGTCAAGGTTGTATAAAAATATTTATCCAGAGAACTCAGGGCCACTATTTTCATATTGAAGGGTTTTAAGGCAAATAATACAATGGTTCTAAGTTTTTGCTACTTGAAGGTCAGATGGAATGTATTTCTAGAGAATAAGACTGTGGTTATGTTTAGCAAATGGTTGAGACAATAGGATAACCGAGTAAAGACATTGAGGTACAGACAACAGAACATATCCAAGAAATATTTATGGGACAAACCTAAAGCAAATTCTATATTTATATAGAAAAAAGGCTGTAGCAAAAAGTAGAGTCACGTAAGTATGTAAGTGTCATAGCTCATTTTGAGACAGATTCTTGATACATACCAGGCTTACCTTGAGGTTGCTATGCAGCCCAGGCTAGCTTTAAACTTATGGTTACCATGCCTCATTCTCCCAAATCATGATTATAGCTATATATCACCACATCCAGCAAGTTTGAAATTTAATGTTGAAAAAAATTCAGATTACATTTTTGTGCAATGAAGTTTATCCTCTTTACCTGCTGGACAGTTTATTGACAGACACTACTTTGTAATAATAGCCTAGTTTATGATGACTCAGTCAGTTTTGTCTAGCTGGAACCCATGTTTAGATACAGCTTATAATTTAATATAAATATTAACTTTGTTCTTAGATAATAAATGGCTTTCCAATATATCCACTGAAAATTATCATCTAAGAAAATGATAAATCAAAATTTGAGTAAACACGATCATCACCAAACATTCAGTGTGAATCCAAATCATTTTTAAAACAAACTGTGAACCCAGGGAATAGAATAGAGTAAATTTTACTTCTAATTTTTAAAAGTAAATATTTTGATTCAAATTTAATGTCCATATAGACTTGCTGTAGGACCTTTTTACAGTGTACATCTGTGAATGCAACCTGTTCCCAGATCAAGAAACAGAATTTGGACAGCACTCCAGAAAGTCCCTGAGGTTGGTTCTAGTCATGACGCCCCAGAGCAGTTAATTTCCCAACTGTTGGCATCCTGGCGACATTTTGCTGTTTTCAAATCTTTATGTAAACAACAATGCAAACTTTGACTCAACATTGTATTGTGAGCTTCATCTATATTATTTGTGCTACATTTTCTGTATATATTTTAATTGTTTGAACATACCACATTCTACTATCTCTATTGATTTGGGCTATACGCTACAGGTCTTCTTGGAGGATACATAGGTAAAATATAGATCTACTAGCCATATATACTCACAGATTATAAGTTTTGCATCTGTCTCAGTTAAAGTTTCTATTGTGATAAAGCATCATCATCAAAAGCAACTTAGGGAGGAAATGGTTTATTTCACCTCACACTTCCAGGAATTGATCCATCACTGAGGGATGTCAGAGTAAGAACTCAGACAGGGAAGGAACCTGGAGACAGGTACTGAAACAGAAGTTGTTTTGCTTACTGGCTTGTTTTCTGCGGCCCTATCAGTTTACTTTCTTATACGTCCCAAGACCGCCTGTCCAGCAGTGGCACTGCCCATAACAGACTGGCCTCTCCCACACTAATCATTAATAAGAAAATGTCCCCACAGGCTTCCCCACAGGCTTCCCCACACAGTTTTTCTCTGTCTTATGGAAGCATTTGTTTTCAACTGTGGTTCCCTCTTCACAGGTAGCTTGTGTCAAGTGAGAGGGAAAAAAAAATAGAAAGAAAAAGAAAGCAAAACCAAACAAAAAAATACAAAAAGCAAAGCAAAACAAAACAACAACAACAACAACAAAACAACAAACCAGCCAAAGCAGTGTCTATTTCACTTTAACTGACACTAACAAACATCCTCCCTCAGCCGTGGTTAGCTCACCCTTGCCATGTTCACATGTTTAGGAAGTATTCTGTCCTACACCTTGTCAGGAATCTTCACCTTGTCAGGAATCTTTTCATGTCATAGATTTTGTGATTACAAAATGGGGTAATCAGAGTAATTAAAAACATGTTTACATGTAAGGAAACTATTTTATAAGTTTTGTTCATGACCATCAGATGAAAACTCTAAAGGATAAATAAAAGAGACTGGTAATGGAGGAGTCAAGGTTCTCAGTGTCTATTTATTAAATACGGGAAGTAATTGATAATGAAAGTAATGGCTGGGGAAATATTTGGAAAGATAAGGTTAAAAGTCTGTCCTGCTGATGTAGTGACACACCAGAAGATTATTTGTGGCTCCTCAGTTATATGTGTGTCCTTTCAGATTCAAATGGGTTTGCTAGAACCATTATCGCCCATGGACTGGAAAGCCCAATGTTTATCCCACTGTTTATTCATTCTGAGAGTCTTGGAAGAACTCTGAGTTTTGCTCATCACTGACGGCTTCATATTCAGAAATCCACTAGATGAGTTCACCACGTGAGTCATCTTGCACTGGTCCATGTACTCTCCTTTCTCTGTGGCCTTACTTGGACTCCAGCCTGACCCATCCTTCCTCCAAAGTACCACCAATACAGGACAGCATGCATACCACATTCGCCTACGATAGATGATTAAAATGGACAACTTTGTTTTTAAATGTCTCAGATATATTGAATCAGGGATCTTACTGGTTACTCTTTCTCATTGGATTCTTTTCCTTTTAGCTATTTTTGTCATGAGCTCAACCTCCTGACTAACTGTCTAAATTACCCTTTCTTGACTCATCTTCTCTTCCTCTCTCTGTCAAGCATCTGTTAACTTTATGTCCAGAGACTTTCAATCTTCAAGACTGACCTATTGGAAAGTCCTCCAACCGGTCTCCTTCCACTGCTACCAGTCTGAAGCTTACCAACCATATAACAGTCAACTACAATATGAATCTTAAAATGTAAATTGGATTATATCACACTTCTGTAGCACACTCTCCAATGACATTCCTTCACCAGCTCCTTGTCATAACCTATTCAGGCCCTTTGCTCTCAGCCCTCATCACTAGTTAGTCATCTTGTCCCCTGTGATTTACATGGTTAAACTTGGTCATTATTCCTCAAACACATTTAACTCATTCTATTTCAGAGATGGAAAGGATAATTCAAGAAAAAAAATGCAGCCAATGTGATCAAAGTCAAATTAGACCCTGGCAAGAGTTACAAAACAAAACAACAACAAAAAAATCAAAAAACAAAAATACCATAGAACTAACAAACTTAAGACACAAAACAAGCTTTCCAAAAGGAGGCACAAAGATAAGCACACACATGTGGATGGGCACTCATACTATGTGCTGCGTGTATGTTAACAAAGTATCACTGACCACAGGAACAGTATCAAGCACTCTAACCAGAGTCTAATATAATGCATGAAGTGCTAGAAGGAAAGGGTATAAAAGCTAACTTTGTTTCCTTGTTTTCAAAGTCTTATCTATAGCCACAACTAGCACTTATCTCACTAAGCAGACCAGGCTAGCCCCAAATTACCTCTGCCTTCTGAGCATTTAGATTACTGGTATGTGCCAATACTCCTAGCTTCAAAACTGAATGTTTCTTCAAAATCTGAAGAAAATGTTTCTTCAAAATTTTTCCAAGTTTGTTGAAAGGAAGAAGAGGAAGAAAATAAAATATTTTGATAAGAATATGAGAAAGCACGTTTACTTCTTGAATAAAAATTCACAAATCAGAAACGTGATAATCTGTGCTAAGAGTGTATGCTTTGAGTTCACTTAAGTAATTCTATACTGTCAAAGGAACCAAACTCATAGTCAAACCCAGGAGTTCAAGTTCACGTTGGTTTGTTTCCTAGACATGTGACCTGGGTCAGCTCCATTTCCTCATCTGTAAAGTGAAGGTAATGAAGGGAAATACTGTGAGCGCTAAGCGAGTTCATAGATGTCTAGCATTCAGCACAGTGCCCTGCACATCACAAGCTCTCAGTAATTGTTGGTTATCACTCGATTTGGGTGTGGGGAATTAGGAAAGGACAGCAGTTCAAAGTAACCACAAGAGAAATTGAACTGATTAGTGCTCCTCGGAATAAGCAATGACTCTTCCCAGACATGTAGACACCTGCTTACTAAACCACTTCCCACTGGCTGCATGCTTAGGATGTGCCTAGGCAGGGTAGCCAGAATACTCACAACCACCTCAACCGTGAAGGAAAAACAATCCATGCCTGTGGGGCGGAGAAGGTCCCTTCTGGACAAGACATGACCTCTGAGCTCTCTGTGATAACTCAGTACTACTGCATAGAAAAGTGCTTCCCAGCTCACTGGAAAGAGTTCAGAGAGGAGCAACCAACATAATAAATGGCTTGGAAAGCAAACCCTGTGAGAGAAGATGAGTAACCTGGACAGGCTCAGTCTAGAAAACAGATAGAGTACAGCACAAAAGCAGAGCCTGAAGAAGAGAGTCGTGGTTCTACGTAATGTAAGAGGTTGCTTAGAGAGCATGCGGCTTAGATTAAGTCAGAAACTCTTTGGAGAAACTCGATTCACTACATGGTGAAATAGTGGATAATATAGGGAATGACTGTGATAGCTACTAAATTACCTCCATAAGGTTCCATTCCATCCATTTCAGAGTAATTGATTAAATAGGTTTCTGGAAATAAATCACTGATAAGAACCCAAACATATAAGACGCAAAAGACGGACCAGAGGCACCAAGCCAGCATTTGGTGCTGTCAGTACTTACTCTACCCAATGTTTTACAGAAGAAAGATTTAATGGAAAGGCATTAGGTGGTCAAGGAATCATACCTAAAAGGCAAATCGTTGCAACCAATTTGAAATTTCACAGTTATTCGGGCTATGCACCAAAGCTCTAAAAATGATCTTTGGGAGAAAACGATTTATTTCTACATATTTATGCTGTCCTATGCAGCCAAACTGTGGCCAACCTTCTGTAGGTAGCCCATTTCCAACTTCCCCATTTCCACAGCCAAGACAAACAACAGACATTTTGTTACGTGACTATAAATAAATACGATAAGAAGGTGATGGCTTTGAGTTGACATTTAGATCTAGAGTAAACCTCTCATTTTCATGATCTACTATTCTAAAATTCACATTCCAAAATGAGAGGTCTTGAATGAGGGAGGGAAAGGAAGAAGTGGAGAGAGGAAAAGGTGGGGGTTGAAGAGCAGAAAGAGTAACGTGTGGAGACACGTTACATTGTCATCAAACCTTGGCAATTCAGCTCTGAGAGAACAGGAGAAACACCATCCAACCTAGACTAATAGTCAGATCACAGACATTGAAATTAACCAGACCCGGACTTAAATCCCAGTGTAGCTACTCACTAGCTATATGAACCTTTGTAAATGACCCTCTAACCTTTTGTGTCTTTATCAGTAAATACAAGGCCTAACAAATTTGTTGAGAAGATTAAGTATGATTATGCACACAGAGACTTCGACTAGGCCCTTCCCCTTAACAAGCCTCAGCAAATGTTAGTCATTACATTAATACTTTCTTACTTGTCTTTTTATCTACGCTGCAAGTGTGTGCCTGGGGTCTGAGGCTGGGCAGGCTTGATTTTATAGTTACTTGATATCAGAAGCTTTAGGCTGAAGTTCTTAGATATAAAAATCATAATTTCTGAAGAGTCCTTACATAAGGTGAATATATTTTTATCAGTAGTTCACATTGATTTATAATATATTGTTGCTACTAAAAGTTATTTTCTAATGTGTGGTTGAACCATCTCATTGCACTATAATTCAATTAGTGTTTATCAATCATGCTCTGTGCCAAGCCCTTGAGAAGGAACTGGAAATATAAAATCAGGAATATTAGAAATACAACCTTGCCTGTCAGTTGCTTGGAGCCCAGAAATGACACAAGTTCTACAGCTGAATTATGAAACAAACATTGGAGGAGTTAAGCATTTTGTTGACCTCTGTCGTTTAGAGGGCAAACAATAGGATGCAAACCTTTAAGTCACCATCTTTAGTTCACCTGGGATCCTTTCCGTGGTTTGTTGTTAATAAATACACTCTCTACTACCTCACATATGTAGGTAATACTCTTAACCAGGGCTAATAATTCACCCTTCATTTAACGATCAGAGATGAGAGTTTGTCCAAGATGACTAGTAGCATTCTTTGACTTCCTGTTGGCTCAATGGATTCGCTGCCCTCCTTTTATTAGATTCTATTATCCCTTCCCATTAGTTATACTGTCCTTTTTAAAGATTAGCCTTCGTAAGTGTGTCAGGTTAAATAAGTGTTCTTGAGTCTGTTGGTTTTATTGGCCTCTAAGTTGGCTGGTATATGTCAGCATGGATGAGAGATTTCTGCTCTTTCTCCGTACAATGCCAGTGTAATCCCCTTTAAACTTGTTTTATGAATTAGAAACACTAGGGTACAGAGTTTGGGGGCTTTTCTTTTAGGAAATGAATGGATTCGAACTAGTTTTTCTTGTTTCCCTCTTTCTACTTTGGGAACTTTCTTCCCTTTTGAGTTTGAAAGGCTGACCACGGGAAATCATTTCATGAATTTCTGTTCATATTTTATAAGTTTTAAAACCTGCGGAAGACCTAATTCTGTCCTTGGTTTAGGGAAGGCATTCTCGGTAGGTTCATGTGTTAGCTTTCTGTTCATTTGCTTCCTTTTAGACCAGAATTCTTTCTGTCCCTCCACAGCAAACACTACAGGTAAATATGGAATCACACACTCAAAAGAGCCAACAACAAAAGGGAGTTTTAATAGTGTCTATTAAAAAAAAAAACTCAGGACACAAACATTTCACATCCGCCCCCAGTGCATTGTATTTCTGGAGGCTTTTCCTGAAGGTAAGTATCAGTTTGATAATAAGGGGTACAAGATATCTAAAAACTGTTCATCTTTCATTATGATATTGGTGTTTCTGGGTTTCGCTTGGCTCTAAGAACTCATACTTATCTATAATCACTTTAGATATCATCGAATGACTCTCACTGTAACAGAAATCACAGCACTTCAGTCAATGTAACTAAAATATTGGTTGTGTGTTTAACTTACAGTTTTACAATCAGTGCCCCTCACTTGATCAATTTGCAGTAAATCAAATTTTACTGTATATATATATTTTTTTCATTTAATCCTGTGTTGATTTGGCAATAGGATCTCATTTATTTTTCTTTCCCTTTTCAAGAATAGGGAGATAAATGCCCTTCCTCTCAGCTGTCCTTTCTCCAATTTTGACCACTAGATTAATTAATTCCTTTTTTGAAGGATGCTGAGAGCTCTAGCCCAGGCCTGGTTCCTGGCCAGTTAAAGGTCACCGAGAAGGCAAGGGTCAGAAGCAAGGTTAACCAAATAAAGCGCACATGCAGTGAAAGAGGCCAGAACAGCTCTGGTCTCTTGTGCCACTTAAAACAACTAGGCATTTCCAAGACTCCTATAAACTAAAGACCATCTGATTCTAGTGAGCTCAAGGCCTATTTAATCGGAAATAGAATCAACTACGTGGGTTCCAACCACCTTCAGAAAACAAAAGAGCTGAATCTCAGTATTGTGTTCACGTTAGGAAGCAGCAGGGGTGAATGTCAGAACACACCCGACAGAACAGAGGTAAAATTCTCATAAAACAAGCACGTAGGTCTGACCATTCACCTCATTCGAGAGTGGCTGTATGGAAATAGGTACATGGCTGGAAGGAAGACAGCAACAGAGATTAGCACTGGAGAAAGTGATGAGCTGGGTAAATCAACAGGAGTGATAGAAAGAAGCTTTACCTTAGGAAGGGTTTCTCCATTTTAATTTTCTAATCCCAATTGTTTTAGTGTGTGCCTGTCTGTGTGTGTGTGTTAAGTGTGTGTGCTTGTGTGTCTATGTCTCTGTGTGTGTGTCTGTGTGTGTGTTGCATGTGCTGTGTGTTGTGTGTGTGTGTTGTATGTGTTTGTGTATGTCTGTGTGTATGTGTGTGTAAGTGTGTTGCATGTGTGTCTGTGTCTGTGTGTGCCTGTGTGTCTGTGTCTGTGTGTGTGCCTGTGTGTATGTGTCTCTGTGTGTGTGTCTGTGTGTCTGTGTGTATGTGTTCAAGTGTGTGTTTGTGTGTGCATGTGTGTCTGTGTGTTGTGTGTGTTGTGTGTGTTTTATGTGTCTGTGTATGTCTGTGTGTATGTGTGTGTAAGTGTGTTGCATATGTGTCTGTGTCTGTGTGTGTGCCTGTGTGTGTCTCTGTGTGTATGTGTGTGTATGTCTGTGTCTATGTCTGTGTCTATGTGTGTGTCTGTGTGTGTACCTGTGTGTGTGTCTGTGTATAAGTGTGTATAAGTGTGTGTCTGTGTATAAGTATGTATAAGTGTGTGTCTGTGTGTGTGTCTTGTGTGTGTCTCTGTGTGTGTGTATGTGTGTATATGTCTGTGTCTATGTGTGTGTGTCTGTATGTGTACCTGTGTGTGTGTATGTGGGTAAATGTGTATAAGTGTGTGTCTGCGTGTGTATCTTGTGTGTATGTCTGTGTGTGTGTGTGTCTGAGTGAGTGTGTATGTGAATCTTTTGGGGTAGTTTGGGTATTTGTTATTGCTCATGTTTCCTCATGGAGACAGAACTTTCCATATGAAACTGGGAAGGAAAGTTGAAAGGGTCTTACTTCTTAGAGGCAGGACATTAACTCTGGTAAAATTCTATGTTGTGATTGCCCTTTCAGTCCTCCCCCTATGATGATAACTGCCAACCGTTAGTTAACTTTATCAGAGTCTGCCAGGCACATGGAGGGAGACTAATAAAAAATATCTCGAGTTTATTATAAAGTAAATGTTTCAACTACTTTCCAAAAGTCTCTTCTACCATAGTCCAATATCTGTCAGCTCATATAAACAGTGCTCCTAAAGAGAACATCTTTAAAACGCTTTGTCGTAAACTTCAGACATCTGAAGAACACAGACTTATCAGAGAACAGCACAAGTGTGAAGTCTGTGACTTGTCACGTGAAAGGAATAATTGAAGGGATGTCATCAGTGCGCTCCAATAAAGGCTTTAGTGGGATGAAAGACTGTGTGCAAATAGGCAATTACAAACATTTTAAGGTTTTTTTTTTAATTTCCTGAGATGATTGGATAATTAGAAAAAAAAAACCTCTAAGACCATTTGGTAATTTGATTAAATACTTCTTCAAACTCTTATAAAAATCTATTTCCCAAGTGAGAGACACAAAGATATTGAATATTGAAAGGACAGAAAAACTCTACTCTGTTGTTTATAGGAACTTACATGCATAGGAAACACGTCATGTGAGTAATTTTAGCACACGACAGGGATGGGTATCTCATTGCTTTGACTTACTTTGTTTCTTGACTAGTGCCTCTACCTGCATGGAAATTACAGTCTGTTTCTAAGACACTGATAGAGGACACGTTCCTGAATCCCAGAGTAATCTCCCCATCACCCCTCAGCAGACCTCCACCTACCTGAAGAAGATAACCAATGACCAAGTTCGAGTGGGCCACAGCCTGCCACTGGCCTAATTCAATGGTCATATGCTTCTCACACAATAAGTACTGTACATTTCATAACTTGATCTTTGCGGTATTGAAGTAATAAGGCAGTGGCAACTGAAGATGGAGACTCACTGATTTCATTAAAGAAAACGCAGCACATTTGAACAGGTAAACGATTTCACCTGTAGAAAAGAATTGTTACTTTCTGTCAGGCGGTGTTCTTTTCTGGTGGGCTAGCCACTAGAGGGCATTGTGATGCTATAGGCTCAAAATGATGTTTGTATTGATTAGTATTGAGTTAATTGCTCCCTTTTGTTTATTTGTTGGTTTGTTGAAACAGTCTCTCTACAGAGGCTGTCCCAGAACTCCAGGCTGCCCTGGAACTTACTTACTATGTAGACAACCCTGCCTCTGCCTCCTAAGTGCTGGGATCAAAAGTCCTGTGCCACCACGCCCAGCCAGAGATAATCACTCTTAAACCATTGTGTTTGGTACTCATTATTCCCATAGAAAACTTAATTTTCATCCCAATCAGTTCACATTAAAGAACATTCAGCCTATTTCCAGGCCCAATCACTCACACGCCAGGAGATTTCATTGAAGAAAAATATGGCTATGCCCATCAGAAAATGAGAGGCTGCAATACAGTCCTTGATAGTATACAAATCCACAAACCATTAATAATTCATAAGCCACTCCATCACTTTTCCCTTTGAAGTGTTATGAGTAATACTCCCTTGGCAGCCATAGTCACGTTCCGCATAACATTTCTTGAAATTACAATAAGGTGACTGAGTCTTTTAATGATCAGACCTGTGAGTAGGCCAGAGCCAGGTTGATCCCTACCTGGGGGTTTAGGAGAGATCATTAAGGGGTGCCAAAAAATGGACCTAAAAACTTTGACTTCATTTGGCTTTCATGAAGGAATTTAGTCAAAAAATGTCCAGGCCACATCGCCTCCCTGCTTTGTATACAAACATAGTTGATGTAAATATGAACATATTATTTTACTTAATATGTAACGTCTCAATATATGTGGCTTGGTTGTTATTTTGGTTTGGGGCTACTGTTTTTAATTAACAAATGTATCTTCCAAAGTAGATTCATGTTCAAAGTGTAACTGAGCAGAGTATGTTCCCAGCCCCCGTACAAGCACATCCCCCACCAGGGTTGCATATTTATGCAACAGATGAATAGATACAGGCATATCAGTGTTACCCAAGTTCAAAGTATGCACTAGTGTTTATTCTTGGGGACTCATTTTTCGACACTTGAGGTCTGTGGACTCAGAACCATGTGAGGTCAGAACTGCGAGAGAATTCTGTTGCTGAATCGAATCACAACAGGTACTTTAGGAAACCGAGTCGCCCGCATGCTGACAGTCCTGACACTCCACTGCTCTATTCTTTTACAGAGTCAAACCTTCCTGGAATTGGTTCTTGTTTTCTTCTGCATTTTGGCTTTTGCTTCGAGATAGGCCAAAGCCACGTTTGATTTTAAATGACTAGTACAACGTAATGATCCCTTGTCCATTGGGCTCGGTCTCTGATTTTTATCACTAACATTTGGATAGAAACCAAGTTTAGACTGGAAACGGTAATGGAGAAGAAGACACCATGTTAGGAGTCTCGTTTATAGCTGAACAGCATTGCGTTGTATAAATGTAGCACCTTTCCGTCTCTGCTCTTCGTTTGTGGGACATCTGGGTTGTTTCCAGCTTCTGGCTATTACATACAAGGCTGCTATGAACATAGTGGAGCACGTGTCCCTGTGATCTGATGGGGCACTTTTCAGTATTTGCCCAAGAGGTGGTGTAGCTGGGACTTCAGGTAGATCTATTTCTAATTTTCCGAGGAACCTCCAGATTGACTTCCAGAGTGGTTGTACCAGTTTGCAATGGAGCAGTGTTCCTCTTTCTCCACATCCTCGCCGACATGTGTCGTTACCTGAGTATTCGACCTCAGCCGTTCTGATTGGTGTGAGGTGGAATCTCAGGGTCGTTTTGATTTGCATTTCCCTGATGACTAAGGACTTTGAACATTTCTTCAAGTGCTTCTTGGCCATTCAAGATTCCTCTGTTGTGAACTCTCTGTTTAGCTCCATAATCCTTTTTTCAATTGGTTTCTTCAGGTTTTTTTGGAGGCTAACATCTTGAGTTCTTTATATAATTTAGATATTAGCCCTCTATCAGATGCAGGGTTAGTGAAGATCTTTTCTCAATCTGTACATTACCGATTTGTTCTATTGACTGTGTCTTTTGCTTGCAGAAGCCTTTCAGTTTCATGAGGTCCCATTTATCAATTCTTGATCTTAGAGCCTGAGCCATTGGAGTTCTGTTTAGGAAATTTCTTCCCCATGCCAGTGAGATTGAGGCTCTTTCCCATTATTTTCTATTAGGTTCAGTGTATCTGGTTTTATGTTGAGGTCCTTCATGTACTTACTTGGACTTGAGCTCTGTACAGGGTGACAGATATGAATCTATTTTCATTTTTTTCCTACATACCATTTATTGAAGGTGCTTTCTTTTATCCATCGTATATTTTCGGCTTCTTTGTCAAAGATCAAGTGCCCATAAGTGTGTGGGTTTATTTCTGGGTCATCAATTCTATTCCATTGATTGGCCTGTCTGTCTCTGTACCAATTCCATGCAGTTTCAAGAATGAAGACATGATGGGTTTTGCAGGCAAATGGATGGGTGAAGTAACTCAGACCCAAAAGGACAAGCATGCTATGTACTCATCGATAAGTTGATACTAGTTGGGGATTTAGCTCAGTGGTAGAGTGCTTGCCTAGCGAGTGCAAGGCCCTGGGTTCAGTCCCCAGCTCCGAAAAAAGAAAAGAAAAGATAAGTTGATACTAGCCAAAAATTTCAGAATACCCAGGATATAACCCACATAACTCAAGATTAACAAGCAGAAGGGCCCAAGGGAGGATGCCTCACTCCCACTTGGGAGGGAGAAAATAATCACAGGAGGCAGAGGGAAAGAGGGACCTGGATGGGAAAGGGAAGAGGTGGGGAAAGGAGAGCATGATCAGGTATTGGGGATGGGGGTGGGGCAGACAGGAGAGAAGCCCTGAGGGCCAGCAGAAGGAAAGGAAACAGGCAACCTCAGGAGATGGGAGGTGGGGAAACCCTCTAGAAAGTATCAGAGACCTTGGAGATGAGAGACTCTCAGACTCAAAGGGAGGGATCTTAGATGAAATGCCCAACAGTGGGGAGAGGGAACTTGTAGAGCCCACCTCCAGTAGAAAGACAGGGCATCAAGTGGAGGGATGGGGTTACCATTGTATAGTCAAAAACTCTGACTCAGAATTGTTCCTGTCTGAAAGAACTAACTGCAGGGACAAAAATGGAGAAGAGACTAAAGGAAAGGAGGTCCAGAGAGATCCCCTTGAGATCCTTCTCAAGGGGAGGCTCCAAGGCCTGACACTATTGCTGATGCTATGGTGTGCTTACAGACAGGAGCCTAGCATGGCTGTCCTCCGAGAATCTCAATAAGCAGCTGACTGAGACAGGATACAGATACACTCAACTGTTAAACTGAAGTCGGGGACCCCTGTGGTTGAATTAGAGAAAGGCTGGGAGAAGCTGAGGAGGAGGGCGACCTCATAGGAAGACCAGCAGTCTCAACTAACCTGGACCCCTGAGATCTCTCAGACACTGAGCCACCAACCAGGCAGCATACAGGAGCTGGTCTGACCCTGCTGCCCTCGTACTCCCCATGACCCCCAACACCTATATAGCAGAGGATTGTCTGGTCTGGCCTCAGTGGGACACTGTGTGTGTGTGTGTGTGTGTGTGTGTGTGTGTGTGTGTGTGTGAGAGAGAGAGAGAGATGTGGGGGAACATCCTCTTGGAGACAAGGGGGAGGAAGGATAAAATGAGGAACTGGGAGGGGAATGGGAGGGGACAATGACTGGACTGTAAAAAAAAAAAGTAATAAAAAAAAGTCACATTATCAATCAGAGCATTGCCCTGTGCTGGTGGGTTTAACCCAGCTCTGTGGAGACTCTCACCTTGCTAACTGCATGATTGGCTACCAGCCCCACCCTCTCCAGGCATCCTTTAAAGAAGAGCCCTGGCATCTGGTCTGGAAAATTGGATGCCAAAGGAGACCTCCCATGCTGCTCTTGGTCAGGGTCAGCCAGGGTTCCAAAGCTGACTTCCCAGCTACTTCTAGTGCTAAAGAGAAAGTTGAAGCCCTTTCTGCAGAGTTTTCCAAGGAGACAGTCTTAACCTGAGGCCAATTATCTTTGAGGGGCACTGTTAGAGGACAGGATTGTGTCTTCTCACTTCAAGATGAAGAATGCCTTTACAAGAACCGCATGTAAGAACATATAGGTCTTGCCAGGAATGGATCCTGATAGCTTTACCCCACTCTCTTCCCCAGTTGGACCTGGGAGCAGACTCTCAGAAGTTAACATTCCAAGGAGAAGTTAGTGTGTATTGTCAGGTCCCAAAGAAACCGGGGTCAACAGGCAAAGGGCTAACTGATGACATTCCAAAGCCTACTCTGACCCAGGCTCACTCAGTACCTGTGACTCCTTTCTGCTCTTCTCTCCCCTAACCCCCTACCTACTACCCTAATGCTCTCCAGCATAGAGGCTTCGCTTCCCTTTCCCCAGCTTCTGGTTCCTATATAAACCTGCCATTTGGCTGCTTCTCCTCCTCCTCCCCCTCCTCCCTCCCCTCCTCTTCCTCCCCTCCTCCTCCTTCCCCTCCTCTTCCTCCCCCCTCCTCCTTCTCTTCCTCCTTCTCTTTCTCCTCCTCCCCTCCCTCTCCTTCTCTTCCTCCTCCTCCCCTTCCTCTCCTTCTCTTCCTCCTCCTCCCCTCCTCCTCCTTCTCTTCCTCCTCCCCTCCTCCTCCTTCTCTTCCTCTTCCTCCCCTCCCTCTCCTTCTCTTCCTCTTCCTCCTCCCCCTCCCTCCTCCCTCAGCTTGCTCTTTTAGCTCTCTTGATCCTATTGGTCCTCCTTGGTTCTCTTTGTTCTCCTTTTCCTTTTTTACTCCCTGCCCCATTTTCATTCTTCATTTCTTGGTGTATGGAATTACTATTGAACTCTTTCCTGGAAGGTCTGTGTATGTGGGTGTGAGTGTACCATCAGTAGCAGAGGCTGGCCTAGCATGTGAGCAATCACTCAGAAGACTATTCCCTGCTAGGGGAATACCAATGTTGGAGATCCTTTTGGGAAGTGTGACCTCATCAAGAGTCACAAAAACAGAACAAACAAACAAAAGACTAAGAAACCAAAAACAAAGACAGACAGCCCTAAAAAACAAAACAAAACAAAAACCCCCCCAAAACCAACCAACCCAACCAACCACCACCATCAAATCCCTCCATCAGTCAATACGGGTGCTTGCAAACATTTAGGAACAGCAGAGGACAATGGATTCCAGGAAGTACACCTAGAATGGCCCAGAAAGTCCCAGTGGAGGTGCTTGTCCTTGGAGGCTGCATAGGACCTGCAGCCCAGGGCTCCTTTCCTTTAAGAAAGCTTCAGGTGAACTCAGAAAAACCACAGTGGGAAGATGCATGCTTCTCCTTTCACTTCTTTGAAACAATAGCCTGAAACCCTGTAGCTGTTGACACCAACAGGATTGCTGTCTTCCAGAACTCCTGGTGAGCAAACCCAATGGACAGAAATGAATTCACAGCTGGAACTTTGCTAGGAAGGATAGATTTCACCTGCCCAGCCTCTTTATTAGAAGTTAAGGAGCCTACCCAGAGTATTCAATATAGGCCCTGTGAAGGAGAGGACCTCAGTTGGGATGCTGCTATGGAGAGCCTGTTGTCTGGCTTACTCTGTTCCTCTCCCTCATCCCATTTCCTTCTCTGAGTAGCTAGAGTTGAATGTAGCCAAGCAGTAGACTATTACAGAAGGAAAACAGTGGTGCGGTCACATCCGTGTTGGTACTGCAGGTCTCTGAGACTATCAACACTTGAGATGATGTAACATTATGATAGCCCGGGCAACAGCCCTCGAACCAAAAGACAATCCTAGGCTGGACCAGATGGGCCCACTGCCAAGTCTGTTGTTCCTCTGAGAGACTGACTGAGTAATGAGTCACAGCACACAAGCGAGATGTGTCAGGCCTGAATAGTACAAAGTGGGAGCTTTGAGTTGATAGGAAATTCGTTTTGGATCTTAACACAGTCAGTTGTTTTGAATGCTAAAAGTATGACTTATTGTTAATATTAGAAGGTGGTAGTGATATTTAATAGGCTTCCAGACATTGGCTAATCAGAATATGCCCTAGCCATAGTTGTCATTTAGTGTGGAAAATGGCCAAGTACAAAAAAGAGACCAAAACTGATAAGGGATCATCCCAAAACATTGCTTAAGGAGGGGAGAGGAACAAAGTTTACTAGATGTGAAAGTGTGAATGAATGTTCCCTTGGTTCCGTGAGCTATGAAAAAGTAACACCTCCCCTATCTGCTTGTTTGATGCCTTGCTTAGTTCATTGACAGTCTACAGTCGAATTTTTTCCCCATGTGGGTTAATTTCACATACTCCTCTTTGCTCTGTACTCATGGCTACAGTTTAACAAGGACCTATTGAATGAGTCCTTCTTGATTTGAATTTGAGGGTTGGGTCTCTGTACATCCCTGGACTCACCTGGCATGAGGCTCATTCCCTGCCAGTCAGTCAGTCATTCCGGATAAACAGCATGCTGCCCACGGGACTGATGAGTGAGTGTCTCCATCCTCAGACTCTTTAGACACCGAGTGATAGTGCAGAGTCCCTGTTTGTAGCAGCAGAGTTCGCTTCTGGCTCAGGTTTAAATGAGCAAACTCGTCCTGGGTCTTGGCATTTGGAAGAGCCGTAAAGCCTTGTGTTGACAGCAGCATTTTGTAGGTCATTACACTCATTCATCCTTAACCTTCCGAGGATTTTCCTTTTGAAAAATATTTTGATTATACAGAACACACATTTTATAACCCTTATTTATTTCACAAAGAAACAAAAATTTTAAGTTGCAAACACATAAAGCAAGACCAGGAATTTTGCCTTAGCACGTAGATAATTGCATTTGCCATCCGAACCTTCAATATAGTAAGGACACTACCTCATCATAAACATTGGGCTCAAGCATTCTCCTTGCCTAGGCTACTGCATCCAGTAGATCCTGAAGGTTTGTTTGCAAATGCTCATGGGAAATAAGGTCACTCTGCAAACGAGCCTGTACTGTGACGGCAGTGGTCTAGATTAATTCGGTTTTCTGGCTAAAATGATACATCTGCTGTCTTCACTGTGGGTAAAAGTGCTAGTCACCTAGCCTAATGACCTGAATTTAAACCCTGGGACCCATATATATGGTAGTAGGAGAGAACTGACTTTCTCATATTGTCCTCTGACCTTCAGAAGTATGCTGTGACTCCCACATATGTACACACACACACACACACACACACACACACACACACACAATGCCCATCATAAAGTCAGTCTAATGCTTTGTAATTCTTTCTATTTTGTCCTATAATTACTGCCTGTTTACCCAGTGGCTTCTTTTGTCATCACACCAGACTCTTTTCCTACTCAGATTCTACTCTTTATGTTATTAAGGGCCATGGATGTGTTGGCATGTATGTATGTCCCAGAAGAGTTAAAAGGGACACACTAATGCTCAGGGGACCAATGATTTCATAACCAAAATTCGTCCCTGACCTGGTCCAAGTTCATCTGTAAATCTCACACAGAAGCTCCTTGAAGAAAGGAAGAAATGCAGTCTTATTCCTACTGCGTATAAACCGGGTCCTAGACACTTAGCTGAACGTAAGCCTCACTCCAAAATCGCACGTGTGGTAGCTCTGAGCGCCCTGGTCATCTGTACCAACTCCTGCATACATCCCAGCACACACCTAGCAGGCTTTTGTTCTGCCCCGACGCTCACCATCAGAAGAGACAATGTGGGCTGTCCTTTCCCTTCCAGGAAGAAATGGAAGACTGTGGAGGTGAATAGCAGGAGTTCTCTCTCAGAAACAGTTGGGTTCTTGCTTGGGGCAAGATGTTTGAAAAGCACCATATAAAACTCTTCTTTCTATTCCCAAATCAGCCTCATATGCCAGCTGAGATGGAAGTAGGACACTGTTAAAATTAAACCCAGTTCTGCCTTTCATCACAACAGAGGCATAGCTGACTCATCTTGGACATCCTAACCAGTCTCTCTCTGTCTCTCTCTGTCTCTCTCTGTCGCTCTCTGTCGCTCTGTCTCTGTCTCCATCTCTGTCTGTCTGCCTCTGTCTCTCTGTCTCTGTCTCTGTCTGTCTCTCTGTCTCTGTCTGTCCCTCTATCTCTGTCTCTCTCTGACTCTGTCTCTCTGTCCCTCTGTCTCTGTCTGTCTCTGTCTCTGTCTGTCTCTGCCTCTCTGCCTTTGCCCCTCTTTCTCTCTCTCTCTCTCTCTCTCTCTCTCTCTCTCTCTCTCTCTCTCTTCCTCCCTCCCTCCCTCCCTCCCTCCCTCAGCCTGGCATGGCGAAAGATTTTCCATTGTGAGTGTTAGAGAATTTCTTCACTGATAGATAAGACACGAGATGAAAGTATTTAAAAAAAAAAAACAAAAAGAGCCAATCCCATCCCCATCGGCATAGCCGCAGCAAGACAAAGCCGTTCTGTTGTGACAGTTAGATTTAAGACCTACGATGCCACCCTGGGAACTCTGCAGTCTGAGTGTTACCCAGACTCTGCAAGCCTCTTGGGGCCATACCCAGAAACCAGCCTTTATTCCTCGGTGCGTGCAGTGTCGTTTGTGAGAGTTCTGCCCACAAAGCCATCAGATGGTAACAATTTTCAGTCACTTCCAACATGAGTTGGTTTTGAACTTTAATATGCAACCTAATTATGACTGCAAACACTTTGTTAAGCAAACAAACTTCAAACCCCTTTAAGAGGGAAAAAATAAAACTAGCTCTTCTCTGGTCATTCTGTCCCGTACAAAGGCTTTAAAAATAAAACTGTGTGGGGAATTAGAGAATCTAGGGATTTAGAAAAAAAAAAACAAATCTGCCCCAAATTGAATGGCTTCAATGTAATCACTGCTTGAGCACAGAGTATCTGATTTTTTACTTCAACTCAAAACCTGGAAGCTAAAGCAATCTATGTCCTTCTCCCCCCTTTAACTGGTCACCTTCTGCCCCAGACACACAAGGAACCTCATTCTTGCTTTAGTCTTCCAAAGGAACAGGCCTTTTCATTTGTTCCCCAACTGCTCTTTGCATATGAATTTCCTCTTTCCAGATCCTGAAAAGCAGGCCACTGGAGGTCCTCCTCCCTCCAGAGTCTCTCACAGGAATCTCTTTCCATCCTTCCTGGTTACTTTATCAAGGGTAAGAATCATTATATAGCAAATGGAAGTGAACCGATATTTCATACGGAGTCCAAAACAAGGGGTGGCCAGGCAGTGTGAAGGGGTCACAGGAATGGGAGTGCTGATCTCCAGACTTAGTCTGTGGTCCTCTCTGTCCTGAGTTTCCCTGTGTTCCCTATTGGCCAGAATAATGGTTGCTGGTATCTTCCTTTATTTTCTGGGTACTGCCTCGGGAAGGAGCACGATACATAGAGAACAGATATCTGATTTGGGGGTGCACTTTTAGCAGTGGGACAATACTGGGTAGCCCTTACGAAAGGCAGGAGGAAGGGGCACCTAAGGTGACCCTGAACCCCACATGTCAGTGCCTCAGCTCTCCCCAGCCTCACCTCTTCGTGAACATAGGAAATCGTTGAGGCCAAAATTTTATTTATGACCAAGCAGGTGAGAAGACTGCTCTCCTGGGAAAGCCTGTGTTTGAGATGCTGGGCTGTGATCTTGTGACAATTGTTCTTGTCCACTAAATGCCTAATCCCCCTCCTCGGATGTGATGGCAGGGCTTGGGGACATGCTCATTATAGAGACAGCTTTTTATACCAGAGGAAACGAAGCTTTTGCTGCATCTGAGTGTAGAATTTTTCAGGCAGGATGGAAACCCCATTTGAAGAGGAGTCATGGGCTGGGGCCGTAAAAAGGTTCCTTCCTTTCCAAATGGACTCAGACATGGGTAGATAGCTTCTCCATGCTGTCCCTCCACAATGAGTGGAAGTTGTGCTGGTTCACAGATACTTGTCATGTGAAGCCCATCTGGATGGAAAAATTCTGGTAACAATTAAAGAGTCCACCAGGTCCCCCAGACTGCATTAAGATGAACACTGAGTTAAAAATTCACTGATCTTCCCTGGCCGTGCTTTCTGGGTTTCCTGTCCTCACACAGAGAGATGCAAAACAGTAGGAGTCTAATGATTAGCCACAGGACTGTCCCCCTGGACTGCTATGCTCTTTAGGGACTTAGAAGACGGAGCTAAGGTCTAGCTTAGAACGCTCACGAGAAGGTGCTGCTGTCTCCTTATCATCTATGGTCCCTGAGCATCTACCTGTTAGCTTAAACTTCCACCTAAACTGTTCCCTGGATATTTCTACCTTCTCACTTTTTAAAAATGTAAATTCTTTATCACACTGTGAAAAGTAATGTTTTTTTTTTCCTGGTTCACTGTCATCTTTTATCCCTATAGAGCCACAAAAAAATCTGCTTAGAATATTTTGTTTTAATAGATAATTTCAATTTAAGGAGAGCCTTAGAAAATGAGTACATTATTTAATACTGCATAATATGCCTTCCATTCTAAAGAACAAACATGCTATGTGCTCTTTGGTTTGGGGCATTTTGGTTGAGACCACAGAGGTATGTTGTAAGTTTTAATTCAGAGGTTTTCCTATTAATGTTGAATGAACTGGTAGGGATATATGGCAAAAGGTCCATTCATGGAAATGGCTATTTGATGGGTCATAAAGCTAATTAAAACCAAATTTTGGCAACGGCATTCAGGATGTGCATAGCCAACTCTGTTTTGTTACACTGCCCCAAATGACTCTTTCATGTGGGAAAATATTTTCACTTCAAAAAAAAAATACAGGAAAGTTTAATTGATCTAGGCAAACAAAACAGTCAGACAAATTAGCACATGATCAACTCCTAGGATCTAAGCAAATCGGGCTATAAAATCTAAAGGAAATGCGGCGGCTTTAACTTTCATTGCTGTTTCAAAGTTGGATCTCAGGGAATTGGTATACATGAAAAAAAACCTTAACTATTGTGTGGCCATGACTCCAGAGACCAGAGCTGCAGTCAAGAGACGGTGACAAAACAAACAAACAAACAAAGACCCAAACACGACACCGGGCGGTGGGGATAGGGGATAGGGAGGAGAGGAGAGGGCACCCACTTGAACTCAAATAAATCTGCAATAATGCTAAGAAATCTCAGAGCTTTGTTTTAAAGATAGTTGAAATTAGTATGCAAAGGTTTGAATCATAGATGTTCTTCAACAAGAGTTATTGATACAGCTACTGAATAGCTGTAGAGGAAAAGTTTTGATTAATCTCATTGCTTTGGCCCAAACTTTCCCTTATGCCTTTGCTCCTCTAAATAATATTATCAGGACTCTTCTGAGAAGCACATGGTAGGGCTATAAGTTTCTTGGTGTCATGCAGCCTACCATAAACCATTACACAAATAATTATTTTATCCAAGGGATGAGCAGTGCTTAAGAGGAAGCGGTGATGTACCTTCTGAGCCTTTGAGAGGGACATCTAAACGTATCTGGAGGTCTGAAGTCAAGGAAGCCACCAGCAGACATGAGGCCACAGTGGAGAACTAGCAGAGTAAAAAGAGTAAATGAAGTTCCAAGTGAAGACACTGGGAGGACTCCCAGGTAGAGAGACATAAGAATGGGCGTGGTCCAAGATTTCATGAAGCACAACACATGCAAGGGGACAGAGAAAGTCAGAGTAGGATTACAGGGGTGGTGAGCCCGAGGTGAGTCGGAGAGGCAGTTAAGAGCCAGCTCATAGAAGTATGGTGAAGTGCATTAGCAATTTCGAAAGGCACAGACCTGACCGACCAGAAGGGACAACAGCCGTCAACAGATCTCATGGTGCAACCAGGATGACTGGCTGGCCATCAGCCCAGAAGGAAAGGGCTTGTAGGACGAGTTTTACATTCTCTACTTAAGACCGAGAGTACAGGAGCAAAACAAAACACTGAAGTCTTTTCAACAAGGAAGCTTCAGAATCGAACATGAGTTCAGCTTGCTTTCTAGAGTTGTAGGGGATAAATTATTTTCCGCTTACCAAGGAGCACCCCCTATATCAGAGACAGGGTGCTCTTGGGAGTGGGGCATAAGATGAAGGACACAGAATCATTCAGTCACTCTACCTGAGCAAACGACTTCTAGATGTACTTCAGAGAAATGGAGAGAAGTGAGCGTCCTACCCAAAATCTACCTCCTCCCCCCTCCACATAAAGGAGAAAGAAACCATCTTGGCTCTGTACGACAGTAGGAGTACTGATCAATAGAACATTTAATCACATAGAGGCTTTTTCCCCTTGCCCTGTCGGTATGCATGATTCGCTCCCCAAAAAGAAAGCAAGCGACTCAAGGCCTATAGTTTCCACTGAGTCAGGTGCTGCCGGCTTGTACCTCTACCTGCCCGGATCAGCAACACATACCTGTAGGAACCAGCCAGAAATCTTCGTCTGAAGTCCCCCACTTCTTCCTTAATCTCGGTATCGCCACACATGCTCTCAGAAATCACTCCTGTGGGTACCGTCCTATGTGTAAACCAAGGAATCAGTTTAGGAAATGATCTACTAACTCTGCCCTGTGACAACAAACTAGTTTCAAATCCTAAAGAGCCACAGAAAAATAATTTTCTCCCTATAATCATTTTCTAAGTATAAACGTGATCAAAGGTGTGCAAATCATACAGACCCACAGACAGGACAAAGAGTCAAGAATGGAAAATTATCTAAATGTTAAAGTTACGGTCATTAACTGGCATCCTACTAAGAGATTTGATGTACAGCCACTGTCTGAGACTTAGAGGCTCTCCTGAGAGGCAGGCAAAGGGGACATTGTGAGCATTTCACTGCTGAGCACCTGGGAGCTTGAAGGCTGACCGGTTTGCACACAACCTTGGCAACCAGCATCTGCCTAGAAGCCTTGGACGTTGGTGTAGGGCCATCTACGTTCAAATCTTGATATATATATATTTATCCAACACTTTAACTTAGCAGTCTTGAGTGAAACACATCACCCTCTATCATGTGGATGGGGCTCACCAACCAGTTGAAGAAAAGCCATAGAGCAAAAGACTATCTCCGGTCTCAACAGGAGCTCTTATCCAGGTCTTAAGGCTGACAGCTAGGGGCCAGGCCTGTAGATTTCATGCTACCCAGCTCCCAGTTATGTGTCAATCATTTGGAGAGTGAAAAGAGGGAAGAAAGAGGAGGAGAAGAGAGAGATTGGAAGAGAGGAAGAGAGGTAGAGAGAGGGAGGGGTGGAGGGGAAAAGAGCAAAGATAGAGAAGGCGAGGGATGAATCCTATTGCGTCTATGTTTCTGGAGACTCAACACATTCTCTAAACCTCAGTTTCCTCGTAAACCCTCAAGGACTCACAACTAAATAAAATAGTTCATGACCAGTGTCTAGCCAGGGTCAGAGAGATGGTCTGATTGGTGAACTTCCATTATTAATTTATGGGGAAGACACTCGAACAGACTGCTCTGTTTGTTACTATGCTCAAACAGACTGCTCTGATTGTTACGATGTTGCCTATTGCTGCCTCTGCCTACAGTGTTCATTCTCATTCTCTCCATGCCCACCCCTCACACTCCACCTCTGATGAGAAGCAACAGCCCAGGCTGGAGGAAGCTTTAGACACTCCTGAGCACCACCAGCGTGAGGACTCCGTGTGCTGTTACTTCTTGGTAACGGAAGCTGGTTGCTTCGCGGTCCACGTAAGGTATGTGTCTTACCTTCTGCATCATACATTAATGGTGTCTTGACATTTATATCTGATTCTTCCGTGTGTGCCCTCCCGCCTCTCCACTCTTTTCCCTTGGTTTCACTTTAGCAAATCATAGGGGCAGGAGGGACTGAGAGAGGGAAACACCTGTCAATGACAAGCTCACCAGGCCATTAACCAGTCCCTGGTGGGTCACTGTTCCAACTTAGCCAAAGGAAACAGCAGATAACAGTATCTTGGGATGACATGGATAGAGACAGAGGGTCCTGTATAGCCAACAAAACATCAGGCTATTTTAGGAGCATCAAACGAGTAGACTTCCCATAACGTTCGGAACCAGGCAAAAACACCCAAAAACTCATTTGTGGCTAAACCTGTGACCTGTAAGATTGGTTCAAATTAGAAGTCACTTCTAAGTGCATTACAGACTTATCATAGCTAATTGAAATGGCCTTGGGCATTTTAAATTTCATTCCGGCTGGGAAGTGGACAGCCTCTCTCTTCTGTATCTGTAACAGTCCTTCTTGTGCAATGCTGAAAGAAATGTAAGTCTGAGGCTACAAAATTACCACGAGCCTCATTGATTGCTTGTCAACACCCACAGTGCTTAGGAGAAGTCTCATTTAGTTCTAGAAAAAAAATGAACAAAATTGGCGAATAAATGGTATTGATTGTGGGAGCTTAAAATTCCCCCAATGGAATGCATTTCTGCAACTAATATTGTAATTTTTAGCAAAATCCAGTAAAGTTGACTTTTGACAAAAATCATCCTTGGGATTTGTGTAAGTCAGCTAAAATCTACTAGCTAGCCCACAGTGCACTGGGGTAAGTCTGAGCTGTAGCTAGCCCACAGTGCACTGGGGTAAGTCTGAGCTGTAGCTAGCCCACAATGCACTGGGGTAAGTCTGAGCTGTAGCTAGCCCACAGTGCACTGGGGTAAGTCTGAGCTGTAGGTAGCCCACAGTGCACTGGGGTAATTACGTCTGAGCTGTAGCTAGCCCACAATGCACTGGGGTAATTACGTCCGTGCTGTAGCTAGCCCACAATGCACTGGGGTAAGTCTGAGCTGGTTCAGAATCCAGACATGTGGGTGTTTTCTTTGTTACTGCCTTCATTGGCTATACATACATAGCATCAAAACCCGCATGTGGATAATTTCTCACCTATAAATTCCACTGTGTCATGTATTCCAAAAGCAAATATGTGCTGAAGGATCTATGTTGTTGTTGTTGTTATTATTATTATTATTATTATTAAATTTTTAAATGTAACTCATTCAGGTAATCGGCCCACTGCCTCTTAAACAGTACCAGGTGAATTATCAGTACTGTCAGAAGCACTTGCCAGCCCAGAGCTGTCACCTAGCGTCACAGAAAGATCCTATCTCAGACCGCCCCTGCTTGCCTGGCCATCCTTGCTGCGTCAAGGTTGCCCAGCCCCGGGAAAGAATATTTCAGATCTTCCCTTGCAACCGGCTGTCCCCAGAGCATGTCCACAGTGTCAAAGACGCTACAGGCTGTGTGGCTTAGACAACAGACCTACACTGAGTTACTCATTTATAGTTCTGAAGCTGGGAAATCCACAATAAATGTGTCAGCAAGGCTTCTTCCTTCAGAGAACCACAAGAAAGAATGAACTTCACACTTTTGTCTCTAGGTTCTGCGGCCACAGGTACCTCTCGGCTTTGAGATGCCATTTTCCTATGCCTTCACACCCTATGTTCTGTGTTCCTCTCTCTAATTTTCCCCTTTTTACAAGAACACATGCTATACTAGATTACAGAGTGCTCCAGTAACCTATCAGTTGATTACCTCTGTCGAGACACGATCGTCACAGCCCGGCATGGTAGCCCAGGTGTGTGATCTCAGGACTTGGGAAGCTAAGGTAGGAAGATCACGAGTTCAAGGTCAGCTTGGGCTACAGAGAAAACCAGTAAGACTACATGTACAGGACCTAACCTGTCCTACACGTCAGGATGTCAGCATCCTTTGGAAGAACACTACTCATCTCTAACACTGGGTCAAATGAACACCCAGGTTCACTCATGCCAAACGCTGGAGTTATCAGTACTGTAGACCTCTCACTAGGGATCAGCCTGTGTTCCTAGGAAACAGGAGGTATGGACCCAACAACTTCTTCCTCTGAGACAAGATATTGCACCAGAGTCTCTGCTACAAGTGTGTAATATTTTCCCTCTAAGCAATGGTTATGGTGATAAAATGAACGTTTCCAAACCTGGGTAGGCACGTTTCCTACCCAATGAGAGGACATCTGTCACCTTCCATCACTACATAAAAAAGATAATAGTAAATTGTTTGGAACACATCATAAAGTTACTATGAAAACCACTTCAAGGAGTAGAAATGTACTAAGCATGCACATAGACATACATATCCATGTAGGCACATGTGCACATACAGCTACATGTACATGCACACACACATAGGCATATGCACAATTATACACATGCACAAATAGAGACCCATGCACACACAAATATGTACAGACATAAACACACACCACACACATGACACACATGAACATATACATACGAACACACTTATTCATACGCATTCACACACAACAATTAAGTTCTAAATTCACCTCAAGTATAAGACCCTGTTATAGAACACGGTTTTGTGTGTGTGTGTGTGTATGTGTGTATATAAATTAATATCATAAAAACTTAATTACCAGTTTTTAAATTTTTAATTGAAAATAAAATAATATTTGAGTGTGGGTTTTTTTTTTTTTTTTGTAGTATAGGTCTATGATTGAAAAAAAAGTAGCAATTCTTGGAGAGAAAGAATGAAGTTTCCCTCAGTTGGGACTTAAGCTTGGTGTTTTCCATAACCAAAGTCGACTGCAAATGTTTGTCTGTAAATGTTGGTCAGCAGGAAGAATTTAAATGTATTTTTTTGAAAATATCTTCACACTCAGAAAGGTGATGCTTGCTTGTGGCACTCAAAGAGCAACTTATCAGCACGTCCCTGAACTTGCTGGCTAATGAGATAGCGGTGCAAACCACCCCTGGCTTCCATTCCAGCTGCCTAGCCTTCAATTGTAGCACAAAAGCTGTTGGGGACAATGTGTAAACAATTGGGTGTGGTAGAAAAACCTCACTACAAACACTGACATTTGAATTTCATATAATTTTCACTTGTCGCGAAGTATTATTTCTTTGATTTTTAAAAAACAATGTCAAATACAAAAACCATTCTTCACTCGCAGGCCACACATGAACAAGAGATTGGCCTGATTTGGTCTCAGAACTACAGTTGCCTGTTCCTACTACAAACGATTCTTTGTGTGCACGTGCATTCATGCTCACGTGCTTGTACACGTTGGGGGGAAGGGCGTGCACATGTGCATGTTTCCAGCTCTGAGTCTTCTGATATGAGCATATAACCTGGAGTAACTTGCTACAGAAACTGGAAACGTGTGGGAGGGTGTGGAAGGCAGTGGACAGGGGAATAGCAGGGTACACGTGATTCTAAAGGGGAAAGCAGGGGAAAACAGGAGGCTTAAATTACGGAGGAGGGAGAGAAAAGAATGCAGAAGAGAGGCCAGTAAAGCAAGAGTCAGGGTGTCTGAACAGGTCATAAGGAAACACTATCTTCTTTCTACCTAAAACTACGTATAATACAATAAGTCGTACACATACCCACACATAAACATAAACATAATAAAGTTCAAATAAAAATTCCCCATCTAGGTTGGCAATTCCTCTTTCCAACAGCCATAGTTACCTAACAAAACCCGCAACACCGGGCATAAGAATCCCCCCTTTGAGTTGTTGCTTAGGGTGGTCCAAGAGACTTCTGAGTCAACATAGGCTGTTGTTGTTTCCTTTGTTACTTCCAGAAGTGGAAGGCAAATCCCTATTGTTGAGGACACCGTGCACTTGAAACACAGGACCCAGAAGCCCCGGAGCAGGATCAGATCTGAAAACATTTTCCCTGAGAACTAGTTTTCTCGGTTTTTCAAGGTTTCCTGGCCATGAAAGTTTCCAGTGGATGGAAGCAACCAATGTCCGACCAGCCAGCTGTGACACCCATGAACCACAGCAGTGACCAACATGACAACCTTAAGGTGCAATAGTGGCATGCATACCTTGGTGATAACCAAGAACTCTGATTGGACTTGGGGCCTACTCAACAAGAGGGAACCCATGGCATTCTTCCTGGCCAGAGACCTGGGTTAATGGCAGCTCGTGAATCTTGGCAGACCCTCTACCACCTTATTAAACCAGCAGAATCCCCACCCGTACTCTATTGATCCTCATAACTACAGATCAGTGTGGTTCTTACTTCTCACCCCTCATGAAAGAAACCTCTCTTGGCAACAGACAAGAGACTGTTACAGAAAACCACGACAGATCGAAATGCAGCTAGGACCAACCGCTATGCTATTCCTGCACCTAAAGCTTAGGGGACCGTTGCAGCAGAGGGTAGCAGGAAGATCTTAAGACCCAGAGGAAAGGAAGCTTGCTGTGAGATACACCTAGGAAGTCTTATCATCATGGTCACCTAAATAAGACACAGTGACACAATGGACATGCTGACATGGAAGGGTAAAGGTTTGTGGGGCCTTAACGCTAGAAAAGGAACTACGGGAAAATGAAAAATGCTGAGAGCAGGAGAAATGGTCTTCTCCAGGGAAGAGACCCCCCAGTTTGTTAACCAATACTAAATGGTCATCCCTAGGATCATATACATACAGGTAATAATGTATAGACTAAACAAGTTGCATTTATGTACTTAAGAATATATATATATACAGACACATACAAGTATATCATATATTTATATATACATATAAATGCATAGTATATTTGTATAATATATACATTATACATACTATATATTATGTGTAACAGATATTTATGTTACATATATGTATATACACATAAATGTACAATATATGCACATTATATACATATACACATATTATATATGTATATAGCATATATATAACATAAATATATTACATATATTACATAAGTATGTGCGTATGTGTATAACATGTATATATTATACATCTATAATATGTGTATATATGTAACATAAATATGTTATACATATATATGTATGTATGTATATATATATATATTTATTTATTTGTTACCTTCCAGAAGTGGAAGGCAAATCCCTATTGTTGAAAACTCCATACATTTCAAACACAGGACCCAGAAGCCCCTGAGCAGGATCAGACCTGAAAAATATGTGTGTGTGTGTGTGTGTGTGTGTGTGTGTGTGTGTCTGTGTGTGTGTAAAAGAAAGAAAACAAGGCCATAAATTGGACAAAGAACTGGGCGAATACATGGAAGGAAGGGAAAGAAGAAATAAAACGATATCATTGTATTATGATTTTTAAAACTTACAATAAAAAATTAGAAAAGCAAGTTGTGAACTGTACAGTCAATTGGTTTCCTTCCCGGATGACTTCGTAGTGAGAGGACGAAAGCAGTCCGAGATGTGGTCAGAGTGAGAGCCAGCACCACACCTTGAGTGGGTGAAGCCACCTGGCATGGGTGCCCAGTGCCACGCCCCTGAGGTGTAGACATACCGGAGTGACACGCCCACTGTGTGAGGGCTCAGCAGCAACCAAACAATCCTAAAGGCAAAGAAAGGGAGATTTACACAGGCGCCTCAGGAGGTGACGGTGGGAAGCCATGCCATGTGGGCAGGATTTTCAGGGCAAGCGAAACATGGGGTATTTGAGAACTAAAGAGGGCCCCTTCTTTAAAGGTGTGGGGTGCAACTCAGGAGGGTTACCTGTGGGCTCCTCTGCCTTCTTTCATCACTGGTTTTCAAATTAGTGTCTTCCTTAGGCAATCTTTCCACTAAGAATTTCCTAAATTACTCGATCCTCCAAAAGCTATAAAGGTTTGGAGAGTAGGCTGAAACTTCAATTAGTATTAGGCAAATTGTGGGCCTCTGGTATTTCTAGCAAGCGCAAAGAGCTGCCAAATATTCCTGCCAAGCTTCCCTGAGCCTGGACAGCCCTGTAAATGCCTACTCAAGAAAGTCACTGCCTGGGACAGTAACTAACATTAGTTCTCTCGTAGAATGGGAGGAACCGCTTCAGAACTGGAGAACGGGGGGGGGGGGGGGGCTTCCTTTTATGACAGAAAAATAAGGCCTCGAGGTTGCTGGCTTTAGGACAAGCTCGAGGAAGGATAGCCAAGGTTTAGAGCAGGGTGCAGGGTCACAGAGTCTTGGGGAGGGGAGTCGTAGACACCAGAGCATAAAGGCAAAGCATCTGTAGTAGAGACCACTTCTTCCAGACCACCTCGAATGCCGGAGCAGCCCGGAGAGGTCAATCTCTGTCATCCGCATCCTCCAGGAAGCTTGAAAGACATCAGAGTCTCCGTCTGATCAGGCTGGAAGGGAAGTGCATCTTGTCCCTTTCACAAAGCCCAATATGTATTTCTTTAAAAGTGCATCCGACCACACTTGTAAAAGATTCTTTTTCATTCTTTTCAAGACTGACTAGCTTTCACGGTGAATCAGTTTTCCCAAAAATGAATTTCAAGAATCACGCATAGCCACCAGGCGGTGTTGGTACACACCTTTAACCCCAGCCCTCTGGGCCAGCCTGGTCTACAGATGGAGTTCCAGGACAGCTAGGGCTACACAACCTCAAAAAACAAAAACAACAGAAATCACACATAGTTGGTATTTAAGAAGAATTGAAACACAAAACAAGCATATTAACCCATGTTGCACTTGGTAGCACTCGGGAGGCAGGGGCAGGTGGTTTGCTGTGAGTCTGAGGCTATCCTGGCCTACATGGTGATTTTCAAATCAGCCAGCTACACAGAGGGCCTTGTCTAAAAAGAAAATAGATGAAAACCTTAGCATGTACCAGATGGCGAATTAAAGGGTTTCATATCTGATACCTTACTTCCTTAAGGAAAGAAAAGTGTTTTCTTTTAGTCTCGGAATTGATACAAATCACAAGTCGAAGCCCTCTAGCTCAATTTGGCTGTGCAGAGGAATTACTTTTGTGTTTTAAGGGAGAGTCTCATTCCATGGTTCCCGTTAGCCTTGAACTCACAATCTTCCCGAGTACTAGAATTACAGGCATGTGCCATCAGGGTAGCTGCTGCTGTCGTGGCCAGCACGTTGGTAGATGGTGGCAGCAGCAGAAGCAGGATTAATCCAGTCTTCCAACAACGATCACCCAGACTGCCTGCATAAACCTCACCGAGACGCCCCCACTAACGAACGAGCTTCCCATTAGGACTGAAACAGACCTTCGGTCACCTTTTGACTCTCGTGGACTTCAATTTCCATGCAATGCGTACTGTTGGTGCTTATTATAACTTCAGTCAATCATTTATTTTGGGCCATTTATGGTTGTTCCCTATGTGTCAGGTGCCTGTTCCACAATAAATCTACACGGACCAGACTGAAGTTGAGTCCAGGGAACCAAGAAGCCAAGAAGCACTCAGTACTTCCGGCGGTCGTTCTGGACACTCAGTGGATTCAACAAAGTCAAAGGCAGAAGAGTCTCTGACACCCGTATGACAAAGGCAAGCGGGTGCTCATATTTGGTGAAGTACGGAGGTCTTGCTGAGCTAATGATATCTAGGTACTTTTATTGGGGCAAACTTCTCCGTGAGCTGAGGAATTGCTTTCAATGATGCTGCTCCCGGCAGACACAGCCCCGTGATTCTGAATAGAAAGGGAGGGCAACTGGTTATCACACCGAGAGGGAGCAAGGCGTTTGGCAGAGAGCTATGGATTCCAGAATCCTGACATCGCTACTTCCTTACAGAAGCGTTAACCTCACCTCTGCGGGCCCACCGTTCTCACCTCACAGAGATTTTACTTTCGTTGTGAAGGTGAAATGAAGAGAAGTGATTAAAAAGTCCCAAGTACATTCTAGAAATCGAATAAGCAATAGTAATTCATGTATCTTAGGGATTTGAATGTCATCCTCATGCAAGGGCCGTACTAATTTTCTCTGTATTTTTCCTTTTTTTTTTTCTTCTCTAGGATACATGAAGAAAGCACGGTAATTTACATTTTTTAAATACCATGATAGCTTTGTTTTCTTACTTGCGTTAGTGGGAACTGAACATGGGGTCTTGGCCAATGCTCTACTTCTGACTGAGCTACGTCCCCAACCATACTTCTCTAACAATACAAGGAAGACATTTTGAGTCTTCAGAAGAAATTTCACAGTATGTGGCCTTGAAGAATGGGAAGGGAGTGGGGTCAGTGAATGTTTATACAGAGAGGATCAAGAGAGAAATGTGAGTCATCCCATTGGCTGAAAAGGTCTCATACTACCTATGGACAAAACACAGATGACAGACAGGAGGGCAAGAGAATAGGCAGGACAAGGACTTGGGTTTTGAGGACACATGTGCCACATATAGGAGCTGCGTCTTATCAGAAGATGGTAGGAATTTTACACTGGCTTTCACGAGGAAACACATGCGGCTAATACTTAATCACAGGGTCCTATGCAGAGATTTTTATTCAAAGATATAGAGAGATAGATATAGATACACACACACACACACACACACACACACACACACACACAGAGAGAGAGAGAGAGAGAGAGAGAGAGAGAGCGCAATGTACTCAATCCTTGAATAATACCTTTGAACTAAGTAATAGCTAAGAAAGCTAAGACAGTATGACCACAGTTGTTTTTATGTGGAAGGATTGTGGAGAAAAGACAGATTAGAAAAAAGAAAACATTAAAAGTAGTTAGAGGAGGATATACAGTTGGGAGTCATAACTGCCAGCTAAGACTTTAAGGGAGAAGAAGAGAAGGGGGCACATTAGTAAGAAAACCTGAAATTCGGGGACCCTCGTGACCAGTTGAATTTGTGAGCAACTTACTCATTCCTCTGGGGAAAATGCCTTTGTGGATTCAATTGGTCTTTCAACTTCTTTGCAGAGTTCTATCACATTGTCCTTTATGAAAGGGGTGGCTTTGCTGGAGTGACAGCTTGAACTGTCACCAGTATCCATTCAGTGGTCCTTAACCCCCAAATTTAGACAACTAGGTATTAGGACTTCAAAAACAAAACCTCAGCCTTGTGTTAAGAGTTTTTTACCTTGAAATGGAGGTGCTCTTCATCTAACAACAGATACATTGTTTCGGTCTTCTAGGAGTTTCACTTTGATGTGTCAAAGGAAATGCCAGGAACTCCAGGCGAGAGTCATCACCACGTGAATACAGGATCAACAGCAGGTGTGGCTGGAGCTTTGGAAGCATGATCCGGTTTTAGGGATAAAAGGGTGGATGTTTCAAATGTTTCAGCGTTTGAAAGTCTACATTGCCAGGCGTCCAGGGATAGAAGCTGGACACTTCAGAGCTGCGTCAAGAGCGAGGGAACTGATCGTGATTAAGAAGCTGAAAGGAACACTGCCTCCTTGGCCCCCGCTTGCGTGAAGCAGGTGGGGAGCAGATGGACTTCCTGAACACCTGGGAGGGTTGGCAGCTGCTCTTGAGCTCGAACATTGAGCAATCACCTTCCCTTTTAGAACCTTGCAAATTAAGTCCTGTAAACAGATGGCGGGGCAGTGACCAGGTGTCTGCAGCAGAGAAGATCATAGTAAACCCTACATTTTTGTTGTTTCTTCCTCATCCACCCCACGGCCTCCGTGAAATGTTGGCGCATGGTAGTATTCTTAATTGAAAGGCTAAGATGTCTGGGTTGTGGAGAAGTGGCTTTCACAAAATAACAGCAAAGTGGAGGCAGAGTCAGAACAGGTCTTCAGACAGTAATCTTAGTGCCTCTGAGCACAAACTGTGATGGTCTGGGCTGTAATGACTTTGGAGCTTCTAGGAACAAAATCTTCTTTCTGACAGTGGACCGCTCTACTCTTTGGGAGTGGTCCCAGTGCCCTACTTAGAGATGGGCATGTTGTTCAGGATGAAGACCTCTGTTGTATTAGAGGATTCGATGATTCAAGCCGAGCAGGTCTTGCCTCCTTACCTACCTACCCTTCATTCCTGAAGAAGGAGTTTCCCACCTTCTAAGATTAAAGCTTGGAGGATGACATCCTTGGCCCCTCACTCAAAGAAAACTTCCAAAGTGATATGGAATAATAAATCATAATAAAATCTCCAACTAGGCCATATCAGAAATTAGTCAGCCAGTATAGTGGTGCACACTTAGGATCTCAGTGCTTGGGGAGACAGACTGAAGCACATGTCTGTGAATTTGAGGCTAGCCTGGTCTACACAGCGAGTTGCAGGACAGCCAGAGCTACATAGTGAGCTCCCGTCTCAGAAAGCAAAACAAACAAAACAACAACAAAGAAATTAGTCCTAATCTAGTACATGTAAGTAAACGAATTACTTTGCTCACATTCAAACAAAAGTCCCAACCAGCAGCCACCCAATTAAAAAAAAAATTAGTCAGTTTTGTGACAATGTGACAAAATACCTGAGTGAAATCAACTTAAAGGAAGGTTTTGCTACAGTTTGTGGTTGTAGAGCATCTATTTAGTGCACAGCAAGCTGGTCTCATTGCTTTGTTTCTGACATGAGAATGGTATGACAATGGAGACCGTGGGCAGAGAAGCCTGCTTGTTCTGTGGTAGGGGAGAGGGGGAGAAATCCACCCTTCAGAGACATTCCTCTAGACCTGTTGGGGCAAAAGAAGGGGCTCAGAGGAAATAGGAGGGTGGCAAGAGAGTAGTGGGGACGCATGATCACAATACATACTATATGTATTTCACACATATGTGTATGAAACAATAATACCATTATTGTTAAATAATAAAAAGCACACAAATATTAAGTGTAAAGTAAAAGCCAATTTATAAGTTTTTAACAAAACAAGACCCACCCCTAGAGCCTTCCTTCTCAATTCTATCATCCCAGAGTCCCACCACCTTTAAACAGCACCACCAGCCGGGGGCCAAGCATTTGGCACATAGGTTTGGGGAACTCCAGGTCTAAGACAGAATAAAAAGTAAACCTCGGCATAGAGGTTCAAAAATCAATGTTCTAACCATAGCCACTAAGACCTCACTGCATTTACCACACCTGACCATGGCTCTTCAGTGACGGTTCATCCGACACTGTGAGTAGCCTATAATCCTGGATCGTTTCAGGACACCCTCACCATTCTTTCCTCTTTCGTATTGGATTCTAGATCACGTGCCCAGAACGGGCGTCCTGTGAGTTCCTCAGCTCTAGGAAGTACAGGTGCATGTAAAGTGGGGTGGGTCCAACCATGGTTTGAACTCAAAGAAGGAAGCTGGATTCTGTCTGTCTTACTGTCCTGTGTCTTTCAGGACACACAATCGAATTGGTGGGGTCTGTCACAAACCTCTGCAGGATGTGGGTAGGGGTAGGGGCGAGGGGCTCAGTGCACATCCAGAGCTCTTGCCTATGCTCTAGGCCTAAAGGCTAGCCCAGAAGACTATGAGAAACTGTGCCCCTCGCTGTCTTCCTCACAGCTAAACAGATAGTGACGAGATACAAACGTGTCTTGCTATTCCTGTTTCTGTCAAAGATACAGTATTTCAAAAGAAAGACTTTGTGCAAATACAACACTAGAACCTTAGTGAGCATAAAACTGAAAAGGAGAGGAAACCGAAAGAACCTTGCTTCTTTGGTGATGACAAATTCTGAGAAAACTGGGGCCGTTTTGAGACATAAATTCTAGCTCCCAAACACCAAAACAAGTATCTGATATTTTAAATAATTACATTTATCCGGGCTTGAGCCCATCCAACGAAAAGCAAAGGTTCCCTTGTCGTGGCTCAGGACGAAGCACAAGGCAGCCGTCACATCGTCAGGCCAGCATGTGTGGATCTGACTTGCGTGATCTAGCCTCAGTGAGCACTGCTGACACGTTGTTGTTTGTTTTTCTCAGGATTAGCAGAAAATGTTTGTGGGTGTTTTTACGTCACTAGAATAGGAAGCACTGAAAAAAAAAAAACTTGTACCGCCTGGTTGATATTTCTGGAAAGAGAACTCTAAATTATTAGAGGAAGGGGGTGGGGCAGTCAGGAAAGAGAAGGATGAGTAAAGACTCAAGAAAGCCCCACCAGGAAAGTCCCACTTGGAAAATGGATTGATGGCAAGCGGGTGCTTTTTCGTGAAATAATATTCAGTTGCACTTGATGGGGAGACAGAGATACCCCCCCAACCAGACAAAAATTAAAATTAAAAGCATATTGGGCTCACAAGTCCACGCCATACAAACTATCTGCTACTTGACAAATGTTTCATATCCATGTGTGCTCAAGTCACAGGTGTCCCCAAAAGATTTGACACATAATACGTGCGAAGCAGGGAAATATATAGTGAAGGAAACTTAGAGAACATCGGACTAGAGAAAGTGAAAGTCCACAGTGCCAGAAATAGGGGATATTTTTATTTGAATGTCATATCCAACCCCGGGCCTCTTAGAAGCCAAATAAGGAAACACAGTGTTCTCCTAATTCTCGGGTGAAAGGAAACCCACATGTCTGGAGAGTCTGGAGAGTGATGACTTCTGCCTACAAACCTCTGGTTGAAATTTCCCATCCATATTTCTACATAAGAAATAGCGTCCTGAAAAAAATGAGTATTGATCTTTGACAGGAACGAAGGGCATCCAGTTGAAGCAAAGATAGTGAGTATGAATATGCTCTTCATCCATTGCTTTCCGGTGAGCTCACCCAGTGGGATAAAACTTAAAGAATCCACAGTTTTAATCCAGAAAGGATTCAGAGTGGCTGCAAACTAACTTCCACCAGCTGAATTTTGGACTGCAAAACAATACAAACAGAACAAACGGTGTTTTATAAAAACTTAAATTCAGGGTCAACCTGACGGCTCAGCAGCCAAAGTACTTGCCACCAAGTCTGATGATTTACCTCAGTTCCATCCCAAGGACCCATAGGGTGACCACACACACTCATAAACACACACACACACACATGCTACAAAGAGATTCACACACATACATACAAACTCAAGTCTTAAACTCATTACCAATATTTGAAAGTGTATATATGCTGTATACAGATCTAGCCTTCGAGCTTCACTTGCCTGTCTACAATACTCGGCAAACTGAAACCAGTCTTACTATAGTCGCCGGCTGGCCTTGGGAGGGCCATTTGTGTGAGTATCACGGTCATGGGCAGGAAGCTTCCTGGTGCCTTTTGCCTGTGGGAACCCAGGATTAGAAAAATGAACGGATAGCATCCCTCTGGGATTAGTTTTATTTTGTTTCTTTTGTCATTTTGGACTTTTGAGACAGAGCCTCACATGTCCCAAGCTGGCTTCAAACTCCATGTACCTAAGGGTAGACTCGAACTCACGTTGTTCTATTTTTACCTCCCACATGCAGGGATTACAGGCCTGTGCCATCACACCCAGCAGCACCCCCTTTGAACATAAATTGTTTCATTTGCACTAAATCTAGATAGCAGTCAAGTTAGCATTGTGCTCTCAGATGGTACTTTAAAGCCTAGATAATTGATTCCATGAATCGGAAAGCAGGTCGTGAAATAGCATACTCGGCGGCGGCGATCTGATACAGCTGGGCACCAATGAAGCAATTGTCTTGGAGAAGTCATGTGTTTCAGCTTGAGGGGGCCCTGGAATTCCCACTTCCTCTGAAGACCAAGGTGGCTGGCACACGGTCAAGGCGGCGCAGCCCATGGTCCTTCTCTTCCGTTCCCAGGCCTCTCTCTTCTGACAGTTCCCAGCACTGGCATGAGGCATTTGCCTGAATTTTTCCCAGTAGTGTTGATGACATTTTACTGGTCCATGTGCGCTCTCACAAGTTTTCTCATCCTCCTCCCCACCCCAGAATAGCAGTTGCTCCTATAAGCTCATGGGAAGACAGGTGGTCATTCAGTTAACTGATGACATAGAAGAAGGGGGTGTCAGCTACTTCATACACTCAGCTCCAAATTTAGTCTTGGCTGTCTTTAGCCAGTGTTCTAGCACCCCCAACTGAGTGGCCCCCCAGCACAAGGAATGATAAAGTACATGCCCACTGCACTGAATCCACCCATAGCAAGAAGATGTTATCTCTGGCATAAGCCGACTGTGCCATGAACTGTTGGTCACATGATCAATAGCAGCCTCTCTCTCTTGTTCATGGTTTTCTAGGTCATGAATTAGGGAGCCAAAAGCTCTTGCTTGATTACTTACTATGCGGTTGCAGCAAGACGTTGGCTAGAGATGCCATTATGTGAAGATATACATCGAGGTTGGCTCATTCCTGCCGCTGAAGCTGTATTGAATGTTGACCCAGAGTTCTTTTGGAGCACTGATTCCAGGACAGACACATGGCGTCTCAACTATGCTGGTCTCAGAGTCAGTTGAGACTCCCTTATGGAATCTCTCTTTCCTAGAGACCAGAAAGTTGCCTTGACTACAAGGACAGCCTGGCGTACATACTGAGATGCTGTCTCAAAACGAAGAGGGGAAGGAAGAAGGAGAAGAAAGAAGCATGAGAAGAAGGAGAAAGAAGAGTATAAGCAAGGGGGGGGCATTTAATAATGAAGCTTCAGAAGTCCTATGCCATGAAGCACGTTAGTTAAGGCCATTCCAAGCACACCCTGCTATCAGGAGACGAAACACAGCCTTACTTCCCATGGGGCAAGGGGAAAACTTGTAGGTATGTTCTAAATCTTTGACAGATTCTATACGATGCCTCCAGGTACGGCCCTCCTCAAAGACAGATCCGGACTCGCAGTGTCATCATGTGGCTCATTTTAATGAAAAGCAAAATGGCACATGACATCTACCACTTCAGTTGACATGTTGTTTATTACTACCTATAGGAATCTTCCTCTTCTTCCATTGGCCCAGGTTTCCTATTTCTCATTTCTATTCCTGAATGCTCTCTCGGTCCCTCTCTCTCCTATCATTGACCCCACCTTTCCTTTTATGGCCACATTTCCACATGCACGCAACTCAACTCAGATATGGCCAACCTTGGCATAACCCATCTTAGACGGAGGACATTCTCTGGATTTTGGTTCGACATTCCTAAGGGGGAGAGTCATCTTGATTGAGAAAGAGAGGACATCTGAGCTTCTCGGGCAGTCCAACTTGAGCTCACTCCTTGAGAAAGAGGCATGGGACTTTAGTACAGCAAATCTTGGGTAGCGATATACAGTGTCCCCTTTACGTTAGGGTTGAGCAGATGTAGGGCAGTTCCCTCCAAAGCATCACGTCCACTCTTACTTTTTTCTATCCCCTTAGACACAAGGTTTGAAGAACACTGAAGGGTTTTTCATGTCACCATGTGTAAATATCCTTCTTTCTTCACTTGCAAAGCCCATTCAATTCATGACACAACTTGTACCACACACAGGATTTCTAGTCATGTTAAACCATTTCAAATATTACTTCCTCTAGAGGAATAATTGCAAACAAATGGTCAGACCGATGATTGGACTTACATATTTGGACCTTACAGGAGAACCATGTTCAGTAGGGCCCACCCTCCTGGTACCACTTCCACTGTCAGTCACATAAACTCACAGCTGCCTCCCTATTCATATTTCTTCATATTGTTCTTTATATTTTTAATTTTGCTTTCAAAGAGCAATAGGCAAGATACTAACTAACCTAGAGTGTATGAGTCTAACGTCACCCACAGAGCACCAGCCCGGCTGTGTATAGCTAGGTTTTATTTAGTCACAGAGGTTCACAGGATTCAAGGAGCATGGTTTTATGGACACCATCACAAAGGTGCTTTCCTTTGCTGCTTCCACCAAATAAAAACCTTGACACATGTGAGTCCCAATTATGAAGACAAAGGTTATACTAGCAGTGCCAAGGTAAGGGATGCGTGTTTTCTGGTGAGATAGAGGGACAGCCCTAATAAGGAAGGACGAGAGCTTGCGGGTACCTTGTATTTACCTCTCCAAGGAGACAAGAGACCACATAAGAACCCTGGAGATTCATTTGTTTTAGAATCAACAGATTAGCAGCTGCCGAGTCTCAAACAAGAAAAACGAAACAACATTCTAGTTTTTAAAAAAAGTTCTAAAATAATCTCTGGGACCAAGCAAGGCATTGAATTCAATTATTACTTGGAGGTTTACGAGAAACAACTCATTGACCGCAGCCTGGAGTGTGGAAGAAAGCAGTAGGAACACATTTTCTCATATTTTTCAATCATCACACCATGACCTGCTACCATCCAATCCAAGGACTCAAACTGTTTATCCTCCATAATTTGGAGAAGTGTTTAGACTCAGACATTTCCTTAGCCCTTCATAATCTTTTGAGTGAGAGTAAAGAGGTCAAAATCAAGGCTATAATATTCCTCCCCCTTTTTCCTTCTTTTAATTTTTTTTCATATTTTAAAATATTTTTTATTTTTTCACTTTTATTCCTTCTCTCTTTACCAATGAAACGAGTCTTCTTTTCAAGCACAGTTTTACCAGGAACCCAGCTAAAGGCGAAGACCCAAGAGCCTTGTGATTCGTAGGACTTGCAGCTGCTGTTGAAATTAAGTGAGATTATCTGTGCTTTTGCTGTGCGCCTGAAGGCACACCTGAGTTCAACTTTAACCCATTTCATTACGCTGTTCTACCTCTAATTTGTCTCTAAAGATGGACAGATGTCACAAACTACGAAGATGGAGGAAGGTTTCCTTTTTCTACAAGCAGAGCATTTGAAACGCTGTGGTACCGTGTGATAAGTGGCTATTGTTTAGTTCCTCGCCATCTTTTTTTTTTTTTTTCTTTCAATATCTTATCTCCCTGGCGCACAGAGCTCAGTTAGTGCAGTCAGGTCTCTCTCTGTCATTTTAAAAACACAACGCATTGACCCGGTATATTACCTCGGCTTTGGAATGGAGCCTTGGAATACCCCTCATTTGATGGATTGTTGAGAGCTTTCCGAGAGTAGGCTTGAAATAGGTTTGTTCCACCTCTCCCTTAACACCAGTCATACACTCCACACGAGCAAGCCGCCAGGGGACAGAGGTAGCTTCAGGGACAGGAAACCATCTAATGGTCAGGCAAAGAGGAAAGAATAGCACCTATGGGATGTGCTAAGAAGTTCATGTTCCACATGAGGGTTGTTAGAAAGAGCAGGAATAAACATGGAGTACTCAAGAGTTCAAAGGTGACAAGACGTCTTCTGAAGACAGATCCCCTTTGTGTGACCCTGGATATAAACAGAAACCCACTTCAAACCTTGGTTTTCTCTTGGACGTGTCAGGAATGTAAGAATGAGTGCTCTACGCAGTTACTGTGAGAATTAGGAAAACTAAACATTTCCCATACGTAATGAGCAGTTTTCAAACGTATCGGTTATTGAACCACAGAGGCAGAGCTCAGGTGAAAAAGAGGAGCCGGGCAACAGAAGTAACCACGTCACTCTGGGAGCCTTTGCTCGACTGTCACACACCTACCTCTGCAGTCTGATGCTTCGTTTCTTTGCTTCCCTTTACAAGAGAACGTCTCCAAATGTTCTTCTGAGCCCGTTGTTTGCACACCTCCTTCTCCTGCACGCACACGGATTTCGACGCCTCCCCGTTTAGACTCATCAGCACGACCATAATGCAGTGACCTCCACTCTGCATCCCGGACTTCTTGCTTTCACCTCACTGTGTCATCTCAGCAGCCTTGATGGTGCTCCGTCCCTTCCCTCATTGTCTCCCTCACCTTACTAGGGGCATCTTCTGTCTTGGTTTCCCTCATTCTAGTGGCCAGTCCTCAAAGTCCTCTCATGTTCTTCCTGTACGTCAGTCCTCAGACTCCGTATGATGCATCTTCACTTACGAGTTCAAGGATCTCTTCTCCTCTCGTGGCTTTATACTCTGTTTATAACATAAGGTCCCGACACTGACGATGACTACGACACCGACATACATAGGCTACATAAGATGAAGGAAAGCTCCGCTGAGCATGTTCAAGGCTGCTGAGAGGACATGGCGAGGCAGAAGCAAGAAGACCGGGATCCAGGGTGGGATTCCCTGTTGATTATGGTCACTAAGACTCATTTATCTGAGTAAACACCATTACTGTCTATTACTTCCTTTTTTGTTGCTCAGGCCAGGGACAGAGTTCAATTGTCCTTGACTTCAACTTTCCAAGCACATCTTGTAACTCATCCTTCAGCAAGTCCATAGGTTCCATTTCTACGGTAAACACAGAGTACAGCTGCTTTTCACCTCTTTCCACATAAGCCTTATCTAAAGCATCAGCCTCCGGGTTACTAAATCAGGCTTCCAACTTCTCTTTCTGTTTCCACCCTTCTCCTCGAAGTGGCCAGAGAGACATGTTAAAAACCAGTCAGATTAGCCTGCTATATACAACTCTTCAGAGAATTTTCCACTTCACTTACGGTGAAGGGCCTGATGCCAGCCACCTATGCAAAACCATCCTCCTGCCGATGACTTCGATGACTTCCTTGCTGTATCATTTCCATCCCAATCACTTCCTGTGTCTCTGCTGCCAGTCTGTTCTTAGCCACCATCCTGCTCTACTTTTACCCCTAGTTATTGTTGTCATTAACACAGATCAGTATTAGCTGCACTAAAATACAGTTACACTAAAATATTAGCTACACTAAAATATTAGTTACACTAAAATACATTTATACTAAAATATTAGTTACACTAAAATACAGTACACTAAAATATTAGCTACACTAAAATATTAGTTACACTAAAATACAGTTACACTAAATATTAGTTACGCTAAAATACACTTACATTAAAATATTAGTTACGCTAAAATACACTTACATTAAAATATTAGTTACACTAAAGTACAGTTACACTAAAATATTAGTTATACTAAAATAGTTACACTAAAATATTAGTTATGCAAAATTACAGTTACACTAAAAGTAACTTTTAAAAAACAAATTTGTATTGTTTAGGTTCCCCACCAAGTTACATGCTTGGTGAAAGCATATGTTTAACTTTACCCATCAGACTAGTTTAAGGTCTAAAAGAAACCTCTAGTCAATAGGAAATACTTAGAATGGTGGGACTGGTCTTTTATCCAGTACACAATTAATGGCATACAAATCAAAGTTTTAACTTAAAGGAGTAGGTCCGACTTTGGAGAGTTTGAGAGAAAATAGTAATAAAGAAATTAAATTAATTAATCATCCTCTTGGCACCATTAGTAGCTGGGTTTTCCGTCCTTAGCATTTCCAGCTGAAGAATCACGGTCCCTTTGTTGACTAAAGCCTGCCATTGGGCTGAGTCACACGGACATGCTGGGGAGCCAGTTTTGCTCTTAGTGCACCCCGAGTGACTCAAAGTGCCAATGACAATGTCAATTTTATGTCCCAGGAACTCCACCGGGGCGTCCATGGTTGACTCTCAGCTGCCTTCAAGCCCAGCTTGCTCAGCTTGGTGAACTAGAAACTGTTCTTTCCCTGTACAAGATCCCTCCTGTATCTTTTCCAACCACTTGTGCTGTGACTAATTTGAATGTTAACATTTTTAAGTGAAAACTCTTTGATACTAAATAAAACCATTTGAAGAGGCTTTCAAATGTCTGGATATAATATATTTTCAGGAAAAAAAGGCAACTTAAGACTTGCTAATCATAAACTAAATATACATGATTTTAATTGAGTGTCAGTAGTCCAAATCTATTATTTTAGTATAAGAGCATCTTTCCGAATGCTGAGTATAACGGCATGCTGTTTGAATTTGTGCCTCACGTATTAATGAACCATATGGTAAACTTACAAGGCATGAAAGTGTCCTCCCCTTCTTGCCTTACAGCAGATGGGTAAGATGCCAAGATGATAAAGCAGGCAAGAGTTTTCTAAATTATTCCATATTGTCCCTATTGGCATTTTTGAGAAAATACCTTTTCATATATTCATTAATAAGGCACTCTCACTGTCTTCATAAAGGATTTAGAAATCTAGATTGGCACTGACAAGTCAGATAAAAGTCTTTTTCATAAAAGGGGCAAAGATTTAGTATTTCTAAACATCCTCAGGGAAACAGAAGGAGGGAGAAGAGAAACCTTCATTAGATTAAGAACAATAAGCGCACCTGGCTTTAGGAGACAGATGACACGTCTTTGGTTGTCCATAAACTTTCAGTTTAAGGTTCGCCAGGAAAGGCATTTGGTTCACTGACTCCTCCCTGTCGAGACAGAGAGGAGGTGAGGAGCTTGAGATGCCCAGGTATATTTTCTAAGGCAGGAATTTACCATTTCTCCCCCCAACTCTGTGCAACAGGCTTGTTGGCTCCTGGAGTATTTGTTCTTAGATATTACAGAAATTCGACTGTGACTGCAAAGTGAACAAAGAGAGGGCCACATTCAGTTCCTTGACAGCTATAAGGGTTCTGTACTTGGGGTGGTAAGTGGAGAAGATGTGGCAAGGCCAAAGACGCTCACCAGGCTCGTGTAGAAGAATGAGAAGGTGGTTCCGCAGTACCATTTCAGAAGTGGGAAGCAGAGGCAAGGTGGGACAGCACCGAGATGTACGTCCTGTCTAACACGTTAGCTACTCACTATTTGTGTATTTAAGTCAATTAAAATTAGACAATGCACGCATCATCGCTTCTTAGTTACACCTTGCTCAGTTGGCCATCCTGAAGCAGATGAACAACGTTTCATCCATCCGCACCGACGGTCCTACTTGGACACCATCGCCTGAACAACAGCAAAGCCAAATCAACAAAGGAACAGGAACACGTGCGCAAATGTTCACGGAAATAGCTGCAGGTGGTTGATTCTGGCCCCAGGGCAAGATACCAGGAGAGGGAGAGTGACAGGTGACAAAGCAGGAAGCAGGAGCCACCCCAGGCATGTAGGCAGCAGTCAGCTTCCTTGAGTGACACCACAGCATTCAGAAAGATGTGAGTTCTGGCAAACTCTGCCTCCTTATTAACGAGTCATCATTACAGCACCGGAGAGCTGCAAGGCTAAGCCTTTGAACACACGGCCTTTCCAGTGTTCCCTAATTGTGTTCATGAACGTACGTGTCATGGTAATACGTGACACGTATGTTATTGGTAATGAGGGCACTTCGCCACGTCATGAATTAATTTCTTTTCTTTGAAAAGAGGAGGTTGAAGTTTTATTTGAGCATTTGATTTCTCTCTTACTTTTTATACATTAAAAAAAAAAAACCCGTGCAACATTTTACACTCAGAAAGTCTGCATGGTTTTGTTTGTTTGTTTGTTTGTTTGTTTGTTTGTTTGTAATAAAACACTTATTCTCCGTGGTTTGTACAGTTAGGAGTCTGTGAAGGAAATGAAGGCCTCTGGGAGGAAAAGCTTCTTCAGTCACAGTTAAGAGAAGCACTAATCAGTGTGTATAACCACAAATATTTAGAAGGCAATTTGACAACAGATTCATGGTTTGCTACACACTGACAAGACAACAGACTATAGAGTCCTCCCTAGAACTTATGACAACCCTGGTCATGGGCTGAAGATAAGCCTTATGGTATCAGGCACAAATTCTTTGCTGCGGAACAGGCTTCTAATCCAATCCAAATACGGTTGGTTACCCAGATAACCTTCACGCCACTATGACAACAATGAGTACATCTTGTGTTCTAGGCTAATAATTTAGTACGCAGGGTCCACCTCCAGGTAATAGCATTGATGACTTCTGTCCCCTAGAATCCTCCATAGCACCTTCTCACTACAAAAGCTAACTAGCAGGGAGGAAGTTTTCATTTTTGTATGAGCAAACTCAGGTCGTCACGCTTAGCAGCAACCACCTTTACCCAGCCATCCTCTGGTCCCTAAAATGGTTCTAGTTTTCTTTAGTCTCAATTTTAGGAAACACCAGTGTTGCCATATTATTGTCACGTTATTGCACAGATTGAAACTTGTATTTTTATAACCCGGTTCCATCCACAGAGTACACAGGCTACTCATCTGTCCTGTGCCTGATGAATGTTCTAGCCTCTGTGGAAGGACTCAGCAGATCCGCTATAATCGTCAGTAACAGCACCCATATCCTTAGCGGACGTCACCCTTAGGTTTTGATTCCTGCCACTTTCTACACTTCAGCAGTACTTACCTTCGATGTGCCTTCAAATTCTGACAGAAGCTCAAACTTGGCAAAATTTGGGGGAAAGTATTGGATAGAATTTCTGCTACTGTCTTATTACTTTTCTTAGGAGAAGAGTCGTCAGTTTACGATAAAATAATTGGTTGATTTAACTACTATAATTTTAATAATTTTCACAATACAGAATTGATATTGTAGGGTAAATTAGTTCGATCATGTCTAATGTATCATGAGGAAGATAGAGGGTGTATAGCATCACGTAATGATTTTTTTACCCTTCCAGCTCAGAATACCAGTCTCTAATAGAAATAAAATCATAGTTCTCTTTCTAAATGCGCCTGAGATAGATATAATTGTGTTGGTCCCTGATGAACCATCCCTCCCAGTAATCACACATTTATGTATGTCCCCCTTGGTGAGCTTGCACTTGACCGTATGAGCAGCAGCTCAACAGGGGCCTACATCCTAGGCCTTTGTGTCTTGATTCCCATACATTTAGTGCTCTTTGGTTTTAGGTAGCCAAGGAGCAATGTAGAGAAGCATAAATAGAACCCAACAATCTATTTCTCTTTTTCCATCTTAAATCCAGGGATAGCCCTGAACTACATGGAATTACTCAGCGACAGTAGTATCCTTAGCGTATCAGCTTTCAAACATAGTCTTAATACTCTCTGCTCAGGCTTGGTAACTATTGAATAAAGCCAACGCATTTGCCATTTATACACGTAGCATTTAGTGATACTAGAAACTGAAACTTTGATTTTTTTAATGTGTGTATTTAATATCTCATTAAGATAACTTAGAAGTTATTACACACTGCTATTGATAATTTCTCATTAATGTTTCCTGATAATTAAAGCTGTATTTCCAAAATATAAAGAGTAGGGACAGGGGTATTTTCTCATATTTATTGTAAAACCCTGGCTTAACAGAAAATACCATATTCTCCTACTTACTTACTCATTCGATCTTTTGCCATAGATTTGTCTCAAAGAACTCTATACCCATAAAACCAAAAATTCTCACAAAATCTAATATCTCTGTAATGTTGTGAAAATAGCTTTTATTCTATGAAGTCATTTATTTTTAAAAACCTTCCATTAAGGATGGCCACAAAATTAACTCTGGGAAGAAACCTGGGTCCCATGAAGGGTTTAGCAGAGCACATCCTCTCTCATCTTAGAGACTCGTCAAGGACCATCCAGGGTTCTCCTCTGAGCCTTCCACACTCTAGGGAGAGGGGACTATGCTATCTACCATATCAGTTGACTTCTTAAGAAAAACACCCAGAGCCACCACCCAGACCCCATGTGCTCTCTTGTTCCAGTTCCGCAGAGCCAGGGAGACTTTCCTTCTACCACAAACATCCAATCCAAGTTCTTTATTCAAAATCTGCACCGAATTCATCTCCAGCTCAGAAAGAAGTATTCACACTTCCACACTAATCCCGGTCTCCATTTTCCTGAGGCTTCAGACTTACAGAAGGAAGACACATCTGCTTCCCCCTACAATTAACCAGTACTTCCTTCCGTAAGCACATGATCTATCCCTGAAGCATGGACATAGCCTTAACTCAACCAGTGATACCAGTGTCTTACTCTAAGTCCAAGTTACAGAAGGCTCACCGTGATCTCTTCATTAAATGATCACAAATGCAATACTGACAGCATTGTCCAAAGCCAAACCAGAGACATAAACAATGTCTATTGTACTCTCAGACACTAAGGACAGCAAAGATAAAGCATTAGATATTTCTCATGGTGCCAAAGGACTCTAAGGACCTTAGTGACATTTATGTATAAAATGTAACATAGAATCTGGTGGGATAGGATCCAACAGAACAACAATCAGAACAGAACAGAATATAGCTCATGACTGAGTTCAAAATAAGTTCAACCATTTCCTACCATTGTATTTGGGGTGTTTATTTAAGCATACGTCTGCTCAATGTCCCCATCTATAAAATGGGCATAATATTTCGTACTCTAGTGTTAGGAGAAAAACATAGGTTAATGTTTGTAAGGGTGTATATACTATTATCATAAATATTTGCTAACCAAAATATAAAAGGTATGTGCCAGATTATAATAAAAATCATGGAAAAGCACAAAGCTACAGGAGGCAGGAAAATCTTCGGTGGGCACAGCATACAAATCTAAGCAAAAGAACCATATATGGTATGGTGGGGAGATATTCTTAGGTGGGAAACACGGCATGTGAGCATTGGCTTTAAGTCTGTCCTTCCACAAGCTGGGGGGAGATAGAAGAACATTAAAAGAAGGAGAAAGTTGTGTTACCTCATGTAAGCATCTTTGTACTCCAATTCTCTTTATCAGGGCCCATATGTTTGAAAAATGATGCCTGGCTGTGATAAAAACAGACGCACATGCAGGAAACACAACACAGCTAGCTAAAAGAACTGCTGGGCCATTCAGTTTATTAATGACATGTTCAATATAGTAACCATTTGCAGATGATCATTAAAATATAGCCCCAACAGTCATTTCTTTGGATTGTTATTGTTTTCAAGTTTCATCTCCAAAATCTCTTTAAACAGTGTACCCAGCTGGGCTGAAAGCAAGCAACATCTGGGCAATTGTTCAACCCTAGAAGAGTAGAAACAGGGGAAACCATATGGCTTGGAGAGCTCAGTTATTTGTTGAAGAGCAGCACAAAGGAGATGCCTACATTAACACTCTGGACTGTGATAGAATGGTCTTGAATGGTTATGCCTGGCTAAGACAATTGGGTAAATATTTTAACCTGACAACCTTTGACATGACATGAGTCCTTCCCCAAGGATGATTCCTTTGTGACAAGTCCACCTGAGCTGGTATTGAACAGAGGCAAGACTGTGCAGTAACAAAGATGGCGGCTGGTTATATTCAACTAAGATCTCATTGTCAGTGAAAGGCCCAAAGGTCCTACGGGGAAATTCTATACTGTTAATATAAAAATACAGGAATACAGAAAGTCCAGAATGAGATGTTTAAGGAGACTTAAAGTATCAAAAGTAAAAAATATTGTCTTAAGGTAGGCTATGTGTTATAATTAGTCATCATTCTATAGATGAAACAACTAAACCGAGACAGGGGGATTAAGTAACTGGGTTCATGTAGTTAATCAAGGACAAGAAAAAGCCAATAGCCTGACTCAGGTGTTACATAGTGTTCTTGGTACTGGCTTGCCTAAAGCAGTCTCTATCTTCATTTTCATTGTTGGAGAATATAGCATATTTCACAAGTCAAGCACCAGATGTGGACACAAGAACTGTGTCTGACAGAGCTAAGTACCAATTATCTGGAGGGCGAATCACTTGACTTATACTCTATGAAACTTGAATCTATGTGGTGTGATGTCAAGACGGACTGACTGAACGTTTCACAGTCAAGCCTAACAATCATAGAAAATACTTTCCTCGGATTTCCTGGTGATTCAGACAGTGCTACCCAGCTCCTGGTTTAGAAAGAAGAACAACAGGTTTGTTGACATTGTGTTTCATAAAGTGTCAGTCACAGGGGTTCATGAAGAAACAAGTTATGTTGGTTTTCTTTCTTCTTTTTTTTTAATGACATATTTCCATGTTGTTAGGAAGGGGTGTGCCCATTCAGATCTGTGGGTACAGCACTAAGGAGGCTGGCACTGAAGTGAAACCCATGGGGCAATGATTTTAAGCACAGGTGGCGGCCGCGATGTCTATTATTAGATTCATGAGATGTTGTCAGAAGTCCTGTTGCAAAATGGTAGGATGGAAGGCCAGTTTCCCTGACAAAGTGCAAAGGCATGCTATAAACACTTGCATGAACACACAGCCTTAGCAGCAACCACAATCAGGAGGGAAAAAAAAATGAGAGGAGGTTTTTTTCCACAACAAAGCAAGCATTGTTCTCCTGCGGTCATCCTTAAATTCATCCTTTGTTGTACAAGACACTTAGGCTCCACCAAGGAACTGTGGCGTCCCACCCAGCATTCTCCCTGTGGGTCAGAAAACGATGGAATAAATTGATTCACACTGAATTGTTTCTTCTCACTGAAGATCCCACTTCTTCAGTTCTATAGCCACGATTCTCCAAAGAAAAACAAGGTACTATGGACCATGCTAAGAGTTGTTAACATAAACATGGGCGGATCCAGTTCTTTCAAAGGCTGACACTCTGTCTTACCTAGCATGGGACAACCACCTCGAGGCTCCCATTTCTTTCTAATGGTGGAGCTCCCTGTCCTGGGTCTTGTTGATGACTACCATATACAAACCTACAGCCCTTCCATGTTTACCTTCAAGGTATGGAAAGACAAAACCTGCTTGCCCGGAGAAATTAAAAGCTTGCCTGAAAATACATCTTGGTTGTGTAACAGACAAGGATAGTACCAGACAACTGTCTGGTTTTGTGTAAAGTCAGAAGGGAAATTACATGAATAAGAAGAATAGGGAATTTGGGTAAGCCCTCCTGCCGGGGAGGTTTTTACCAGCCTATGACTCTACAAAAGCTCTCTCTCTCCTTTGCCACCTACTTCCTCCCCCAGCTGATACATTGCTCATCTCTGCCTTGTCATCAAGGTGTGCCCAGACTGCCTTTTGCCTTCTTGGTATCAAAGTACATGTGATCTAAAAATATTTGTTATGTCAGAGGAGATGAATTTCTTCAGCAGTATAGTACGGCATACATAAAATAAGGGATAGAATAATTTAGTCAGTTCTAGCCAATGCTAGACATGGAGGATTTAAAACTTGAGTAGTCACGGTTCCAGGCTTTCAAGAGGCTCAGCACTTTGGAAAGATCCTGACAGATAAATAGTTAACCCAAGTTCCACAGGACACTGGGAGAAAACACAGTGAGGAGGAGACGCAGAATTTGCCCAAGCACTCAGCTCTCTTCAGGACAATCCTCAGGCTTATTTTAAACAGAAAGAAATCCCCAAGAACAGCCGGTGCTTCTCTAGAGGGCAAGCCACACCCTACTCCTTACCTGCTCAGGTAAGAATGAAAAAAATAAAAAAGAGGTGGGGTTCTGACTGATATGATTTAATAGTAAGTTCAGTTAAGCTCCTAAAGCCAGATTCTGAAAGAACTTCCTGCAAATAAGGTGCCACGATGGTTCCAGCTCCTGATGAATAAATGAAGTAATTGGTCAACAGACACACAGCGGAAGGAAAGTGGCTCATACACTGTCTTTTATTTTTCCTGTTGTGGGGTGGGGTGTGGTTAGGTGACTTTCCCTTGGTCAGGGGACTTTTGGGCTGACTAAATGATGCCCTAAAGTTTAAAGGAGCAAAGCAGGAATCATTTGCATCTTAATAAGGAAAAATATAATATTATGATGCTAACAATGAAAACCACAGTTTTTTAAACACGTGTGAAAACACCATCTGGTCAGAGGCTTGAATTGTAAGTGTTGTAACTGTCTCAGCTTTTCTAGAATCCTTTCTAATTAGTCGATCCTTTGTAAAACTGTATTCACACCCCACTTCACAGCCCAGAACCCCATGTGTCTTTTACAGATTTTAATCTTTTAAAAACTAAATCCAGATACCCTGGGATTTAGAACAGTCCACTCCAGCCAGGGAAACAGGTAGGCTAACTTTGAATCTTAACCTCTCCTATAATCCCCAGTCTCATCCCCAGCTTTGCAGCAGACAGCATGCTGTTGCCTCTCCTCACTCACCCTCTGCCTCAATTCCCATGGGAATAAGCAGATCCTTGTGGAACACCCTGCCTTCCTCCCACCTGTGGACACCTCCAGATTCCTTTCATAGCCCATCTTCATTCCCAAGTGTCAGCTCCCAATATCTCAAAACAAGTTTTACTGGGAACCCCCAGTGACCACACCTAGCAGGATACCATAAGAATTCCCTACTAGGCAACACACAGTCACCACACCCTCCTAAGAATCAGAGAGGGCAACAGAAACCAAGAAACAAAATAGCCACCCAGCAAAGACAAGACCAGATATCAGCACTTCAGATTATGATCTTCCCAAATCCAAATGCCTGAACACCAGTGTAAACACATAACAGCAGCCAGAGCAGTATGTCTCAGCTTGAGCTCAGCAAACCTACTACAGTATGGTCTGAGAAGTGTGGCACAGCTGAAACACAAGACAAGACCTCAAAAGTAGCCAGTACGAGTAGAATAGACTTCCTTAAAGAAACCTATGAAATACAAACAGCAGAAAAAAATGAATAAAGCGGTTCAACATCTGAAGTAGAAAAAGAATTAAAATAAGGAAATTCCAAACTGAGAGAAATGCCGAAGTAAAAAGCTTAGAAATTCAAATAGGAACCTCAGAGGCAAGGCTCACCAACAGAACACAAGAGGTGGAAGAGAGAATCTCAGGTATTGAAGACAAGATAGAAGAAATAAGATATCTCAGTCAAAGACGATGTTAAGTCTAAGAACTCCCGGAACAAAACATTTAGGAAATCTGGGACAGTATGAAAAGACCAAATCTAGGAAAAATAGACATAGAGAAAGGAGAAGAAACCCAAGTCAAAGGCACATAAAATATTTTCAACAAAATCACAGACGAAAATTTCCCTACCCTAATGAAGGAGTTGCTTATCAAGGTAAAGAAGCAAACAGACTACCAAATAGCATAGACTAGAAAAGAAATTCCCCTCAAAACACAATAATCAGAACACTCAATGAACAGAACAAAGAAAAAATATTAAAAGCCACAAGGAATAAAAGATCAAGTGACATCAAGAGGCAGATCTGTTAGAATTACACCCCACTTCTCTAAGAGACCACAAACACCAGCCAAAATACTGTACAGAGCAACACTTCCAATCACAATAGGTGGAGAAAATAAGATATTCCATGATAAAACCAAACTTAAGGAATATTTATCTATAACTCCAACCGTATAGAAAGTGCTACAAGGAAAATTCTGACATAAAGATGCTTACCAGACTCAAGAAAATCAAGAAAATACAGGGAACAAACAATCCCAGAATAGCAAATCAAAAGAGAGGAAAGACACACACACACACACACACACACACACACACACACACACACACACCACCACCACCACCACCACCACCACCACCACCATCATCACCACCACCATGACAGTAACAAAATAACAAGAATCGACAAATAGTGCTCATTAATATTGATAAATATCTTAACATCAGTGGCCTCAGTGAATGAAATGGATGCAAAACCAGGATCCATCCTTCTGCTGTATCTAAGAAACACACCTTAAATTAAGAACAGATATCACCTCTGGGTAAAAAGATGGACAAAGATATTTCAAGCAAATAAGCCTAAGAAGTAAGTTGGGTTGCTATTTTAATATCTGACAGACATCAAACCAAAACTAACCAGAAGAGATAGGGAAAGACACTACCTACTCACCAAAAAAATTCAGTCATTGTAAGTCTTAACATCTGTGTTCCAAACAGAAGGGCACCCAAGTTTATAGAAACACTATAGCTTAAACCATATACTGACCCTCATACATTGATATTGGGAGACTTCACCGCTCACCAATAGACAGGTCATCCAGAGAAAACTAAACAGAGAAACACTGGAGCTAACTGCTCTTATAAACCAACCAAACAAAAGAACATGTCTTCTTCTCAGCACCTTATGGAACTTTCCCCAAAACTGACTATATACTGGGACATAAAGCAAGTCTCAGCAGATACGAGAACACTGAAATAGCACCTTGCATTCTTTCAGACCACCACAGACAAAAGATAGATATCTACAACAACATAAATGACAGACAGTTTACAAATTCGTGGAAACTGACAAATTCTCTACTCAATGAAAAATGGGTCAAGACAGAAACTTAGAAAAAAAACAAGACTTTCTAGAACTGAGTGAAAATGAATATACAGTATTCCCAAACTTATGGAATACAAAGAAGAATGTTCCAAAAGCAAAATCATAGCACTAAATGCCTACATAAAAACAAACCCTGACCAACAAAGAAAACCAGAAAAATCTTACACTAGCAGCTTAAATTCACACCAAAAGCTTTCGAACAAAATAGTGCAATAATAGTCATTAAAACACTCCCAACCCTCTCAAGTCTGAACCACCAACCAAAGAACACACACACACACACACACACACACACACACACACACACACACACACTCCACCACCACCACCAAGGTCTACCTTGACTTCCCCACACATGTATAGCAGATGTGCGGCTTGGTTTTCATATGAGTTCCAAACAACTGGAAAGGGGGCTATCCCAAAAGCTATTGCCTGTCCATGGGATATGTTCTAGCTGGGCTGCTTTGTCTAGCCTCAGTGGGTGAGGAAGTGCTTAGTCTCAAAGAGACTTGAAATGCCAGAGTCGAGAGAGGTCCCAGGATGGCCCCCACCTGCTCAGAGAAGGGGAGTAGAGAATGGGGGAAAGATTGGGAGGGGGGCAGCAAGCGAGCAGAATATAAAATGAGTACGTTAAAAAATACCGATACTCAAGTTACTCCACAAAAAAATTAACAGAAGGAACATTGCCCAATTCACTTTATGAAGCCACAGTTACCCTGATACCGAAACTCCATAAAGACAAGAAAGAAAATATGTCAATTTCCCTTCAGAACATAGATGTAAAAATACTCAATAAAGTGCTTGCAAACTGGATCCAAGAACACATCAAAAAGGGCCATTCACCACGATCGAGCAGGCGTCATCCTAGAGATGCAAGGATGGTTCAACATACAAAAATCGGTATAGTTCACCGTGTAAACAAACAGGAAGGAAAAAGGAAACCACAAGATCATCTCGTCAGATATGACACCACTTCATGATAAATATCCTGGAGAGACTAGGGATACAAGAGACGTACATAAACATAATAAGGATAGTCAAAATCAAGTTAAAATGGAGAAAAATTAAAAACAATTCTACTAAAGCAAGACAAGGTTGTGCACTCTCTCCATACATAGTTAATATAGTACTTAAAGTCTTAACTATAACAATAAGGGAACTGAAAGGGATCAAGGGCATACAAATTGGGAGAATGGGGGTAGAGCCAAAATACCTTTATTTACAGATGATATGATAGTATACATAAGTGACCTGAAATTTTCCATTGGGAAACTCCTACGGCTGGTAAACACTTTCAGCAAAGTAGATGGGTACAAAATTAACTCATAAAAATCAGCAGCCTTCCTATGTACAAATGACAAACTGACTGAGAAAGAAATCAGGGAGGCAACGTCTTTTACAATATCTTCAAATAATATAAAATATCTTGGGGGGAACTGTATACAAACAAGTGAAAGATTTGTATATTAAAAACTAAGACACAGAAGAAATTGAAGAAGATATCAGATGTGAAAACTTTTCATGCTCATGGACCAGTAGGATTAACATAGTCAAAATGGCCATCCTACCAAGAGCAATCAACAGATTCAGTGCAATCCCCATAAAAAGTCCAACACAATTCTTCATAGATCTTGAAAGGACAATCTTCAGCTTCATATGGAGACACACACAGACACAGACACAGACACAGACACAGACACAGACACACACACACACACACACACACACACACACACACACACACAAGGATTGCTAAAACATTCAATAATAAAAGAACTGTTAGGAATATCATCATTCCCAACCTCAGATTACACTACGGAGCTACAGTGATTAAAACCAGCATGTTACTGGCACAAAGGCAGGTAACACAGTCAATGGAATCAGTCCACATACTTATGAAGATCTGATTTTTGATAGAGACCAGAGATACATGCTGGGAAATAAGGCAGCATTTTCAACAAGTGGTCCTGGTCAAACTGAATGTCTGCATATAGAAGTTGAATGTCTGCATGTAGAAGAATGCAAACAGATCCATCCTTACCTCCCTGAATAACTCAACTCCAAGTGGGTCAAGGACCTCAACTAAAATCAGATACACTGAACCCAAGAGAAGAGAACGTGGAGAAGAGCCTTGAACTCATTGGCAAAGGAAAAGACTCTCTAAACAGACTACCATTAGCACAGGCATTAAGGCCAACAATTAATAAATGGGACCTCATGGAACTAAGAGAATTTTTATATGGCAAAGGACACCATCATTTGGAATGGCAGCCTACAAAATGGGAAAAGATATTTTACCTACATCACATCCTATAAAGGGCTAAAATCCAAAATAGATAAAGGACTAAGAAAACAACAACAAAACAAACATACATCTAGAAAACAAATAGTCTAATTTTTAAAATGAGGTATAGACTCTAAACAAAATTTGCAGAAGAGGAAACTCCAGTAGCTGAGAAACCCTCGGGTATGGTTTCCTTCTTTAGGTTGGAGCTCACCTGTAGCTCCTTCTGTAGGGTTGGATTTGTACATCGATGTTGTTTAAATCTGGTTTTACTCTAGAACATCTTATTTTCTCCATTTATCGTGATTCGCCTTGAGCTAGAGCCCCTGAGACCTCACTCCCTTGGAACTGGAGACTCATAGGAGCTTCCCTGGATTCCCCCAGGAGCCAGAGTGCAAGGAGCCTTTCTTGTTTTTCCTTTAGCTCCTGAGCTGCTCCATTCACACTCTAACTTGAGCTATTGCCCCAACACCAGGAGAGCCCCCAAGTCAGACATTCACCCTGTCTCATTACTGTTGTACAAATATACCTGGACCTCACGCTGAGCAACCAGACACTAGTGGGCACCTGGCAGTGGTCTAGCTTGGCATTCTCCACTGGGCCTTGGACTTAATGAAAAGGCCCTTTCTCTACATTGGGAAAAAAAGAATAACAGGAGACATTCATAGTTAGAATAGATATTCTGATTCAATGCTTGCATTATATAATATTATATTGTTAATATAAATTATGTTAATATTAATATTATTAAATATAAATATATTTAATATTATATGTGTGTATATTAAAGAGGCTTAAGCCCACAGGGGCTGAAGTGGCTCACAGAGGGTTCTAGAGCGGACTGAAGGCAGAGTAAGGAGGCACACTTACTGCCTCTGAGTCTCACAGTAGCTCATCCACTCCTTCGAAGGGCAGCATTAGAGTACTTGGCCTTCGGGTTCTCATATTTCTGGAGAATGTCATCAAAGACTGTCTGCACAGAATTCTGTCTTAACTGGTCACTCCCTTGGGCCATGAATGACATATGATCAGGTAAAGGACCAACAGGCACTGCCATGATCCCACCTTTCCTTCAAATATTCTTACAGCCCCAATACTCCCTACCATGTGCTGCTCCCAACCCCAGCCTCTCTCTGGTCCACCCCAAGTTGACGCTGGTTGTCACCCTACATGCGTCCTTTGATTGTCTTCTTCAATTTTGACATTTAGTACCAGGGAGTTCTCAGAATGCCTGTGGGAATTTGCACTCTGCTTGCTTTGTCACTGTCACACTGTGTTCTCGCCAGATAGGACCCCAAACATTCACTAGACTAGCTAGCTGATTCATCTATAATATCCACTGTCTTGTCCCAAACCTATGTCTTTTAACAATCTTGATTCTGTCTCAGAAAACAAGCGTGTGTCCCCAAGTTGCTGATTACTCATATTGGTAGCAGTCCCTTCCTGACACTGGGGTAAGTCTGAGAAGATGTGGGTGTTTGGTTACAGGTCCCTCATCTGGAAGGTGGACTTCCTAACCCCAGGACAAGCTGGTTGTTTACATCACAAACTATAGCCAGAGCTTCTGGCAAGACGCCACTGATGAACACAGGGTCCTCACAAGCCTGGAAGAGTTGTGGCTCTTGTTGAAGATCCTGGGGGTGTTGCTTACGATAGGAAAAGAAGAGGACGTTAAAAACTACCTTGAATTCAGAGAGAAAGGGGGCTCGAGAGCTACAACGGTCATTGTTTTATCCAAAAGATGCTGCAGCAAAACTTACGCAGCGTTTGTTTGCTATTGCTCTTCATTGTATGGAAATCCCAACTCTCTTGGTTCTGCACCTCTGGAAGACATTGCCGAACACAATCTCAGTGCAGCTGGTCCACGTGGTAGAAATAGAGAATGTCTTTTTGAACTTGCAGGTTCTATTAGGAAACTTGTGCCAGGACACACAGACAAGCATCTCTTCTCTTTGGGAAAACTCGTAAAGGAATGTTAAGAAGGGAACTAAAACACACGGTTGCCTGCTCCTCGAAACAGGCAGAGCTTTTAGTCCTCAGGGAATAACTTCACTGTTGCCCAGTGGTAGTGGTGCGCCCCTTTAATCCCAGCACTGGGGGAGGTAGAGGCAGATGGATAGATGGCTCTCTGTGAGTTAGAAGCCACGCTGGTCTACAAAACTTGTTCCAGGGCAGCCAGGGCTACCCAGAGAGGAAAATATAAAAACAGTAAGTTCAGAACAGAACGGCAGTATGTTTCAGACAACCTTCCTTGAAGATCTTACTACATAATGGTATAACTGGAATATCATCTAAATCTTCAGGGTATTCACAAGTGTCCTGAAACGTATCCAGAAGACTTACACACAAAGAGTTCAAGTTACACAAGTGATTTCCTGACTACGTGACATTTAAACACGTGTTCATTAGAAATACAGCTCTCAGTTCACTTCCTGTCTTTATTAGAGTCACCATGGTTTATTGTATATAAGTTTAAAATAATGTTAGAAATATACGGTAATAGATAAGGTTCTAGCACTGATCATTTCCTTGTTACTCGGAATTAGATGAAACTCAAACTTCAGCCAAAAGGAATTGGATTTTTTTAAGTATAGAAATCTCCATGGAATTATGCTGTTTTTTGCTTTTAGGGGAAAGGGCAACTTATTACAAAGAAAAACTAGCATAGATAAAGTAAGTCACATCTACTAACGATAATGCCATTTACTCTGTATTTATCTCATATCAAAACCGGTGGGAGGAAAAGGTTTTCTGATAACTACCAACTTGTGGAAACATAACGAAAACTGTGTCTGAGACGGATTTAACAATTATAATTTCTCAAAGGAAAACAAGCAAGCACGCTATGCGGTAGCCATCCTACCATAAACAAAATGACCGCTCCTATGTCGTACTTCCAATGTGACAGGAATGGTAGTCCTTCACACAGACGCACACGTCCTGTCAGCATCCATAGGAAACCTGCCAGACACAGTTTCTATCATCATTTCTCAGATCAGAAAGCTGCCAGTGGAACTGGCGCCCAGGTCTGCCGAGCACAGTCAATGGCTCTTTGTATCAGAGCAGCCATATCATGGCCTGGTGTTAGACTCGTCCTAATCATAGGAACTGTAGTGGAAGAAAGTCCTAGGGAGTTAATCCATGAATCACTTCGATATGATGATCTCCTTATTTTCTCTTGGTGGCCTGTCCTCATGGGGTTTCTATACCTTAGCCATGGTATAGAGGCATAGTTTTAGCTAAGAGTCCATCTCCTAATAAACTGACTATGCTCCAGTAGAAGACGACACACCCAGCAGTGCTGGAGCAACACAAATTAGTCCTCCTCCTTCTCCTCCTCCTCCTCCTCCTCCTTCTCTTCTTCTTCCTCCTCCTCCTCCTCTCCCTCCTCTCCCTCTTCCTCCTCCTCATCCTCTTCTTCCTTTTCCTCCTCCTCCTCTTTTTCTAAAGGACACAAAGTTGGGTTTGTAGAAAAGGGGATAGAGCTCCAGGAAGGGGAGGGTAATACGATCAAAACACATTGTAAGAGCCTCCAAATTCTCAAAGACATACCTTTTAAAAACATTAATTATTCCCTAGATATCAAGAAATGAAATCTTAATTAAATGACTAAAAATAACCACTCACAGAAGAATATGTACAAATAAATTTTTCTACATGCAATACATTATACAGCTTTTGCTTTGGGGGGGTTATAAAATTGCTGTTTCTCTGTGGTATAAAGAAAAATATGTAATAAGATGGCTATTTCCATAACTAGATTTTATAACATTAATATTTGATCTAGTGATTGTTTTTACTCTCATTGTGTGCACAAAGCTGAATTTCCTAAAGCTAGTGAGGGTTGAAAGAGGAGTTACCTAAGTTATATGTGTCTTCACTGGAAAAATCAAATACAAGATCAGCCTTGGGCCATCTGGATCAGAATACCTTCTCTGGCTGCCAAGAGTGCTGGAACTTTCTTATGTTTGTAGGTAAGAACATGGAAGGTGGGGTTGTTATGAGAGGAGACAGCCAGAAGGAACCTTGGTGAGGAACAGAGGCCAGTCTGGCTACCTAGAGACTCTGGCTTTTCCTGCATTCTTCCCTCCTTCTGCCTCAGTTTACTGTTCCTTCTGCTGGACTTGTTTCCCTCTTGCGACCAGGTTTCTCGCAATGAGGGTTTTATTTAGCTCAAACTCATTGGAACAGTGGTCTGTTCCTGAGAGGAAAGGGGCAGTATGTCTCCTCAATGAGTCTCAAGTCCCAAGTCTCCAGGGAAGGGCAAACATTCTGGTTACTGCAGTTCAACCGTCTCCTTGTCTCTGCACATGGCACTTGGATACGGGAATACCTTAACAGCTGCAGAGATGTTGGGAGCTCTCAGAAAGTAAGCACTTGCCCTGCGGTCAGCAGCAGAAAGGTGGTCTTCTGCCTGGACCTAGAGCCTATGCTGTTCAGGCTTTGCCGTGAGACTGTCTCTTGCCTTGTAGAAACCAACCGTAAAACTACCTGATAGCAATGTGTCTCTTCCTTCGTGTGTACGAAAAACAAGAAAGGTCACCCACTAATTTCAAGAGTGAAACTTTTGCTCATCGAAGGGCAGACGTGCAGTGTGGTGGGGGCTGTACAGACAAGCAGGAAGCCGCATGTCGTAGAATTACTTGCCCTTCACAAAGGCAAAGACAGATGCACGGTCATTTGCCTTGATGGCATAGCCTTCCTTCGACAGAAGTCAATCATTGGACATTTAAAGCAATGCCCAGGAGGGACACTGTCTCTTGTATAGGACACACGTAAGCAGCTTAGTTTAATTCACAGAGGAAGAAATAAGTAACCACTGAGAGACAGCAAAGTAAAGCGCAGGCCCTTTAGCATTGTGAGAACTACCCCATCCAATGGTCACATGCACATACATCAACCTGCGTTTTGATGTTATGAATCAATATTGGCGTCAGAGCCTCAGGATTTTGTGAGCTAAACCCAGATGGTTAGAACGGGCAGGAATGTTTAAGAACCACTCGTGCGATGTGCTTGATCTCTTGAGCATCTTGCCAAAAGCTGCACTCAGAAGCACAGTGGTCTATCTTGTTGAAAACAAGCTCGTTCTGAGTTCACACTCTCAAGACGGGAAACGGTGTGGCTGGCAACTATTGATGAAGCTTCTGCAGTTGTCAAGGAGCCTCAACTCAGCCCCTTACGGGGATGGGACAGAGCACAGTCACAAAGGATTGTCAGCCTACTCAAGGCCACAGCCCCCACCCCCCAGGAAAATTGCTTACCTTTACCAGCCCCAATATCCTCACTGTGACACACAGCATTACCTGTGCTGTAGAGTCTTAGGGCTCCATCCGGTTTTAAGTATGTCTAAGTTCTGGGTATAGTCATTCAGTACATCTGAACTCTTTAGTCAATACTCATCTGTTGTTCCCATTTCCAGAGCAAACTAAAACATAATATCCAAAGGGTCCCTGCATAAGCTTTTGGGAGTGTAGATGCTAGAATATTGTAAAGGTCCATCTGAATGTCGGAGCTGAAGATTACCAAGTCTGGTTAGGACATGCACTAGAGAAAATTCAGGGAGGCCTGGCCCTATCCTGACATGCCAAAGGATGATGTGTTCTAAGGAAGGGACCCATGGCAGGGCACACTCAAGATCTCTGAGGACAGTGTGTTAGCAAGACCTCTGAAAAGCTCTACTTAGTTCCTCCTGATGTAATGTCCTTGAGAAACAGCTAAAGAATGTGCACTTCCTATGGCCAACTTCACAGCCGGGTTTTCTGGGTACACTTGACTCTTACACAAATACAAGCATGGTGGTCATCAGCCAGCAGACAGTGAAGGGACGTGGCAAAGCGATGCTAAGAAGCCCCAGGGATTTAAAATTTGCTGAGGCCATACTGGCAAGGTCACCATCCTGTCTGTGCATATTTTTTCCCTTATTCTGACTAATCTCTTTTGTAGAAAGAGTAATTGTCTTTCTTACTAACATTATTACTACCTTGGGGAAATAATTAACAGCTGACTCTATACATTTATACTCTATATATACTTGAGTGTCTACGTCTTATAATGTTCATGATAAATAGAGAATAGATTGATTGGTGATAGTAAGAATGAACAGATGCACATGTATGTATGTATGTATGTACGTATGTATACATGTATAGAAAGGTTTCAATTTTTTAAGTTATGTTTATGTATCTGTGTGAATATGCACATATGAATGCAGATGCCCAATCAAATAATTGGCTGATGTTGATGACAATGGTTCCCCCTAAAACTTCATATTATATATATATATATATATATATATATATATATATGTGTGTGTGTGTGTGTGTGTGTGTGTGTCTGTGTGTCTGTATGTATGTGTGTATGTGTTTGTGTGTGTACACACACACGCATACATGGTAAGAATGTGCTTTTATTTTAATCCCACGTGTAGGGATGTAAGGCTGCTTTAGAATGTCCACAGCAACTGACTATGATTTGCCTAGTGCTCTAGCAGAAGCATGGTTTTGCCAGCTGCAGATAATTTCTGTGATTGTGTGGCGTGTGGAATTCTGGGAGCTTTTCAGAAGGAACACAAATACAAGAGCTCCAGAGCTAGCGCTGTTAGGTGGTGAACAGTCAGGGGGGTTGGTTTTCATTTGTTACTAGTCAAAGAGGAATCAAAAGGAAAGGAACTAGGTTCAAAGATTTCCCTAATTCCTTTCTCCCCTCTATCCTTGTTTCTCTCTTATCTACTGTTGGGATGAAATGGGGGTAGGGTGAAGAACTCACAAATAGCAAAGACCAGCTACAGAGTTTCAAATTTGAGACATGCTGCCCAGAAAGTTCTTAGCCTTACTTCATTCATTCATTTATTCATTCATTCGTTTTTGACCTATTTGGTCATGACTAAAAGTCACCTCTTCCATTAGGCCCTCACTGATTTCTTTCCCATTTCATTAAACACATAGAAAGAGACTGTTTCAGGTACATGGTATGCAGCAAGTACTACCCTAGAGGTTTATAAATATATGAAAAAAATATTATATATATACATATATATATAATACTACCCTTAATCATGGATCCACTAATTTTCTGTTTCTCACAGGACATTCTTACTTTGAAATAGTCCTCATAAATATAAGCCATTAGTTCTACTAATATATAAGTTCCTTAAAAAGTCTGAACTTGCCTTCTATGTCCCAAAAGTTGATAAATGAAGGACTATGTTCTAAATGATGACACAGTTTAGATATAAAGTCTACAAAGCCTCAGAGGAAACATCAATACTGAAAAAATAAATAAATGGAGAGTATTTTGTGTGTGATCATTTGTTCGGTTTTGTCTTGTTTTGTGAGACAACTTCTCCTTATTCAGCCTAGGATGGCTGTGAACTAATACCTTCCTCAGACCCTGGAGTGTTGGGATTGAAGGCTTGCACCACCTTGCTCGGCTAAATGAACTAAGACTGGAAGAGATTCACAGACATTGGAGTGAATAGAAGTAGACTTGACTTTAATTTAAATACAGGACTAGCATGACCAAAGCACACAACTAGAGATCCTCAAGTTCACTCGCAGAACAACAGGATAACCAGTGTTAAAGTGGACATTAATAAGGCTTACGAAAGGAGAAAAATGGAGACTAGAAACGAAAGGAGATTGGATATTCTGGGAGTTTTCTTTACAGATTCAGTTTTGAGAAATGAACACATTGGTGCTAGAGAAGTGACTTTGCATTTAAGGACAGTGGCTGCTCTTCCAGAGAACATGGGTTTGAGTCCCAGCAACCACGTGGGGTTCCCTTGTCATGTGTAACTCTAATTTCAGGGGATCCAGTGCTAACTTCTGGCCTCCTTGAATACCAGGCAAGGACATAGTGCACATGCATGTACACAGGCAAACATCCACACATATAAAATAATAAAATATTTTTTAAGAAAGTTAGGAATGAACATATAAAATTCTGGTTTCTTGACAGAGAGGAAGACCGGAGCAATGACTTTCTGCAGCTCTTTTCATCACAACACAGCCCTGCCAGTAAAACCACACCTCCTGTGCTGGCCAAGCCCACTCTGGCCTTGTGTTAAAAGAAGCAATTTCCGGAAAACACTGTAACTTCACACTCTGAGATGCTCATGGCATTTGAAAGAACCATTTTCACTTTACCAAACTGAATTTTCAAAAGTCACAGGATCCCACAGCATCTAGTGGCTTAAAATGAAAAAATATGGCCTCACAAAAAAGTATTTGAGATAGATACTTTAGCAGCTTAAAGGAATGTTTATACCAAGTGAGTACTTCTTTTTTATTAACAAGAATAATATTTCCCTAAGAAATAAGCCACACTCTCCAGTAACACAAAAAAGTTCTTCAGAAGAATCCGCACGTTTACGAAATTCAAAATATTTAAAACTGTACAACCAATTCTGTAAGACAGTCAACAGGATGTTTTTAAGTGCCTCCTCTCCCCCAGGACCCAGCCAAACACACACATTGAAGAGTGGCAGAAAGTAAAAAAAAAAAAAAAAAAAAAAAAAAAAAAAAAAAAAAAAAAAGCCAGTCCCCCAACCCCTGACTCCTGGAGCAGAGTCAGGAACAGAAGAGGAAAACCAGTGTCCCAGAAAGGGGGCGAAGCTCCGCCCCTTGGGAGCCTAATTTGCTTGTTTTCCTTTGATAAGGGAACAAGAAAAGGCAGAGAAGGCGATTGGAGTAGGGGATAGATGCATATTTTCTATCTGCAGCTGAATAAGAATGTTATGGGAGCATAGGTTTTCTAAAACACCTTTTAGATACAGATGATAGTCATGACATACGTAACAATTGGGGAACGCATCCCCTGCAGGGCATAATCCCCTGCACGGTGTCCTCCATTACACATGTTCTCTCTAGCTCAGCCAAGCTCTCTGTTGGGAGGCCACAACTCCATAAAGAAATCCATAAAAGAAACTTAGTTCATTTGTGTTGTGACTCCCATGACCTAAGTGCATGGAAAACCTGAACGTGGGGTTCACAGCGTTTCTCCATGGGGTTCACAGTGCTTCTCCATTTTTCTTAAGAGCCATACACATTCTAAAGACATTTGCCATTCTCCCTAGCAAGCACTTCAAAAGTTCTTAGGTCGAAAAAGGATAACCCTTCACCTGTCTGTGCTGACAGCCATTGTTTTGGTGTCTGAACATCCACAGGAATCCAGACGCCAGGCCAGGGAGGCAGGGGACACAGAGTGAAAGACTCTATTGCCCTAATTATAAGACACAAACAAAATCACCTCATTTTCCAGAGTCCCCATTTCCTTTTCTTACAAATTAGTTACGATAACAGCACCTCCATCTGCCTCAGAGAGTCACGGTTATAACTCAACGAGTCACGGTGATAACTCACGGACAGCTTTAGGAAAATCTTTTGTACAAAGAACAATTTTCAGGACGTATTTTAATACATGCCTCATGCTCGCAGGGACTGTTTCAGTAAGAATCTTTGTTAGGCAAAAGTTGAGTTATGAAACTAAAAGTACAACTTTCCATATGATGTGGCATTTCCTGCCCTGTTTTACAAGGCCGTGTCCCAGATGGGTGCCTATTTATTACCATATGACCAACCCAAGTGTTGATTGCTGTTATTAGGGCATGAAAATATTAGCCAAGCCAAGATCCCTGTTGTGAAACGTTAAGGACCATGCAAACGCCAGAAACCACAAGTGGCTGTGCTCCATTCGTGGTCCTAATGGCTAAGGACTACAAGGATCATTTCCTCAAAAGGCCTAGAGTTTAAACATCACCTGACTGACAAATATCTCTACTGGTATTCAGAGATCACGGAAGATGACCTCAGGTCTGATCCGAGTGTGAAGGAAAGCAGGTCCTCCACCCTAGAGCACCACCCTTTCATTCTGCTAAGCTCAGTGCCCGGTGCCTACCTGCCCACTGCCCTAACTTTGAACCTCACTCAGTGCTACCCTGAGCCTAAGGTGGGAGGTCCATCTGCAGTCTCTCTGCTTTACTCCCAAGGAGCCTGCCTCACTGAAGTTGCTGCTTCGACATGCCGATGTCCTTTGCCTAGCACAAGCGACACTGGACTCGGCTCATCAACTTCATTCAAGAGCCTTGTTGAAGTGACCAAATGAACAGGGCCAACAAAGTAAACTGTAAAACAGGCCAGGCAGGGCCTGTCGCTGCGCAAGCATCTAAACTACAACATCAGGGCAGCGACCTCTGAGATCTTCCTGCTTGGACTGAGAGAAACACATATCCAAACATGGCCAGAAATTTTCAGAAAAAAAAAAATAAAGAAAGAGAACTTGGAACTGGGATTTTTTTATTTGGAACCTTAACTTTAATTATAAATATTAACCAGTAAATCAAAGTTATCTACTAAAAAAAAAAAGTGGTCGTTTCCAACTATAAAATGGCATCAACATACACCAGTAGGCCACACTTGGAGAAAAAGGCAGCGCCTCTCTGGTAGCCTGAGAGCTAAGCTGTATACCAGGATCAGTCTGCTGATCGCAGCCAGTTTTTCTGCAGTACAAGAACACTCTGCCTATGGTGAGTATTTCAGACTACATTGGAAAGTAATCAAAGGCACAGAGGGAGAAAAATGGCTGGGAAGTGGGTCTTCGTGGCTCCCTTTGCCTGTTCCACTGACACACCTTGAGCATCCTTATGACCAGAAGAAGCCCTACAGGATGCTCTGTGGCCCCTTCTCCAGGTGTTCTGACAGTTGAGTCTCTGGATGAGAAGAAGAATGAACACCGGAGGGCAGGAAGGCAGCACGCACCGCTGTGCCCAGATGAGGAAGGCATTGGCCTTCTGGGGAGTTAGCAAAGGCAGAGCATGAGGACTTTTTTTTTTTATCATTCCCAGTTATTTCAGAAGATTGTCTTTAACTCAGAGTATCCCTCCCTTAGAAGGTCCTTTGATTGTGTCTTGTTCTGCCTTTCCATTTTACAGAAAAACAAATCAGTATACAGAGGGTCTCCTCAAGCAAACATCAGTGTCACTTACTTGGCCTGCTGACCAAGGCAGAAAAATGCCTAAAGAGAAAATATGTACTCCTGATGCCCATCTCCTGCACGTGAGTACAAACGTCACTTTGTGCCGGTCGAACAATTCTCAGAAATGGTGAGGGCCAAGAGATTTTTCTCAATGCTCAAGACATTACTCTGTCACACATTATACTACCAGCACCAATGACTGCCTCCATTTCAGCCCGGAACTGGCTACATGTGTGTTTGTTTCTCAAGTCATCTCTGGAAGCCTTGCTTTGCTCTTTGTAACATCAAAACAAACTCAAAACATGACTCAGATGAACTTGACTTAACAACCTTATAGAAACCACTCTGAAACCAGCTAGCCTGTAAATGGCAGATGGAAACTCTGCAGTCTGGAGAAAGGCCATAGTAGGTTTCTCCCTTAAAGAGAGCCAGTCTGTCCTGGGCCCTGGAGAAAGCAAGGTCTAAAGTTCACAGTGCAGTCTGTGCGAGCAGTCTAGCAGCCTGGCCACAGCGAGGGAAGGAGCCAGTCCTCTTACGTAATAGGAAACACTCTTGCAACACAGCAAGATTGGTTCTCAGTGAAAGCGCCCGTGTTGTTCAGTACTCCACAGGAACTGGTTTCACAGTCCTGTCCTGTGGTATTAGCCTCGCATTTCACTAGGAGGGTTTTGTAGATTCCTCACTGCCACTCCAGGAGAAACAAAACGGTTATTGATTGGGTTCCCCAACTCAACTGTGGAGTAATTGGGCCAAGTACTCTTTCCAGACCTGTTCTAAGATGAGTTATTTGGAGACATCATATCTAGGTTGCTGCGGTCCAGCCCCCACAATCCCCTAGCCCTTGTAGCCCCTAACATGGATCAGAAGTAAAGACTTGCGTAACATTTTGATTGGGTTATTTTTATTGTTACTGTCGCTTGTCGGGGTGGCCTCTACCATTTCAAAATGTAGGTTTTTAAATAGTTTCACTCTGAAGTTGTCGGGGTTGTTGTTGTGAAATGTTACAGAGCTGCACAGTAAAGAGTCTTGAGAGTGACCTCAACTAGAAACCATGTTCGCCCATCCAGACCCATGCTGATGCCATTTACCCAATGCTATTTCCCCAGAGTAAACAGGGCTGCTTACGGGGTACCCTATGTCTAACGCCCATATCAGGAAGCCAGTCCCGTTAATTAGAAAAAAGTTATCAGCAAACAGCAGAGAAAAGCTTCCCAGAGATATTTCAAGTAACAAGGACATAGGCAGCCAGTTCCTGGTTGAAATAGAGACAGTCGCCGGCTGCTGGTAACATAACATCTGATAGAGGAATGTCTGGGTGAGGGAGCAGTGTAACATATCCCAAAATAATTTGCCTTTATAAAATAAAAATTTAACAGCTTCCTATACCCCATGCATAAGACTGTCACTAAAATATTGATATTGACTAAAGGAAAACCGTTGCTTAACACCAAGAAGCGTTTTCCTGTGTCCTTCTCAAAATCCCCCTTGTGTTGAGGTGAAGTGCCTGCAGAGAGGTGTTGGTAACCCACCCAGCCTTTCTGAACTATTCCTGCCCGAGCCTGAGTACACTGGGCATCCACTGTTGCCTCAGACTCAGGTTCCTTTCTTCCCAGCTCTGGTAAAAGGGAGCCAGGCTAACTCTAATCTGAGATAAACGTCTGTATCTCCCCTTCCTCATCAAGATCATGCAGGGATCTAAACTGCCGGTGAAATTATAACTCACCACTCTCTCCTCAAATCCAGTACAGTACCTGCATTTTGTCACAATATACATTTAGGAAAGGAGGGAAGAGAAAGAGAGAGAGAGAGAGAGAGAGAGAGAGAGAGAGAGAGACAAAGACAGAAACATAGACAAACAGACAGACACAAAGAGACAGGGAGACACAGAGAGGTGGGAGGGAAGGAAGGAGGGAGGGGGAGGAAGAAAGGAAGGGGGAGAAAAGAGGAAGAGAGGGAGGAAAGAAGAAAGAAAAATGGAAGGAAGAAAAGAGAAGAGGGTGAAGAAGAAGGGAAGAAGAGAGAAATGGTGGACAGTTGGAACCTATGCATTTCCTTCCCTCACTAATGAGTCAGCTATCCACCTGTGAGTGTGGACACACCAACACTCTAAACCAAAGAGAAGCACCCACCAGGGACCCTACCATATTGAAAAGGGCAGTGCAGCAAAAGAGAAGATGGTGTGGTGTGCAGTCCAGCGTGAGTTGTTTACAGTGAGGCACTGAAGGTGCTGTGGGGCAAAGGGGTGTGTGGACCCCAGGATTACCAGGGTCCTGTTTATGGGACTGGAGAGAGTGTGCCTGCCAGGCACTCAGACTGACAGACAGACTTGATTCCTCCTGTCTTACGAGCTGTACGTGCCCTACGTGAAAACCTCAGAAGGTGACGCTGGCTACTTTGTGGGCATGTGTGATTCCATGAGTCATTGCTAGAATATCAAAGGGATTCTTAGTCAGCAAACAGTCTCCGCCTCGGTGTTTATGATCAACAACTTAGGCAAACAGTCTTGCTCTTTAGAGCAAATAAACCAGTATAGAGACATAGGCCCCCTTAGACTTAGAGCCCATGCCCCATTTACTGTAATGCCCTTGGCTGCCCCAGATCTTTCAGCCTTGCAATGGAGCATGCAACTTGCTGACAGACAGCCCCATTCTGCTTTTTTGCTCAGCATTTCATTCAAGGGGGGACAGGCTAGCATTCACCCAGAACACAGACAGTGTATACAAATTGATCATTGGTAGCGTGGATTTGCCATTTCCAGAAAAACCTGCTGCAAACAATTCTGAAATAAAGTCATTGCCACTGGGAAAACTACACAGCTTGAGATTTCCAATTGCATTCTTCATTGGAGAAAGGGATGTTTTTATTGATTTAAATAGAAGTGGCGTGTGAAGCTAAGGCTTCTCCCTTGATGGACACCCTTGTAACCCGGACTGAATCACATTTTATTTTTGGTCTCAGTTTTCTTATGAATAGACAACACTTAAGCAGAGGGAGGAATGATCTCTCCAAGCTCCATTCATACCTCTGAGAGTAATCAAACCTTAACCGTGTGTCCACAAGGCAGAAAACAACATTAAGATGCTTCCGGTCTTAGCTCAACTCGTGAGGACAATTCAGAGCCCTGGATATTTGAATAGCCGATGAAGCAACATCATCTAACTCCTCAGAAAACTATTCACAACCTCTTTCCCTTTGCCTGAGATCAGTAAACACACCAGAAGATTTGGAGACATCGAGGGGGTGGGGTATTTCAGTAATGTTTACTTTCCTGGCATGCTATTAAGGCATTTAATTTTTACGTATGCTTGTTTATTGGAGGCACTAGTGTCACAGGACTTGTGTAAGTCAAGGGACCGTTTACAAGACTTAGTTCTGTTCCTCCACATATGGGATCCAAACCAGATCATCAGGCTTGGTGACAGGGCCATAAGTCCTTTTTCCCTAAAGCCATCGTCAAATAATTTTAGAGCCTAATAGCCAAGGTATTGGTAAAAAGAAAGGGAAGGGGAGGAGGCACAAGACAGGAAGAGGGACGGAGTCGAGAGAAGTGGATCACTGGGGTAAGATACAATATTAGCTTATTTCTTAGTGGCCTGTGATACCCACCAGTTCTCACCTTACAGGGACAGGAGAAGCATACTTTCAGTATCTAGCTCACCAGGAAGGGAAGGTAACCCCCCTTCAATGCCTAGCTCACAGGCTTGTCTGAGGGAGGAAGGAGCCGTGGAAAAGTATTGAGTAAAAAGAACGGCAATGCTCACTACAGTGAAATGGAACTCCCTTTCTTCTCTTTTAATGTGAACCATTGTTCTTAAGAATGGAGTAAACTAGATTTCTCAGCAGACCAGCAGCCTAAACACTTCATAAGCTTAAGTCTACAAGCTAATGCCTCCAGAAGAGGAAGCATTATTATTTTTATTATTATTATTATCCTTACTGAGATGACAACAAGGATCTGATGTTAGCAATCTGAAGGCAACTCATCCGAGGGTGTTCCACCCTAGAAAGGTCATTAAATCTTGTGACAGCACTGTAACCAGGCAACTGAAGAGCCTCCCACTTCGAAGGAAGGCGGGTGACAGTGGCATAAGTCACCCTTTCCTTAGTATCGGGTGCAACTGCCACCAGAACAACGCCCAGGCCCAGGTGACAACTGTGCCAACATAGGTCAGCATCTCACCTCAAGAGGAACAATCGCTCGTAAGACGGAACGGAAGAATTCTGTCAAAAGTCCTAGCGAAGGGTCGTAATTGACCAAAACCAGTAGCGGATGCCTGAACTCCAATGGCTGATGGTTCTTCTGCTCGGAAAGGAGTTCGTGTGTCCAAAAGTGGGATGTCTAACTTAACCTGTGCTGAGACGGTCGTGACAAGAGTCTGGACAGCCATCAGACAAAAACAGTGATTAGGCGGATCTATTCTTAACTTTCTGCACAGATTGTAGGGCAGAGTTTTTCCTGAAAATCCTAAGTTCAGATGTTTACAATTACAGGCAATGAGGCTCAAAGAGACAGGCTCTCGGATCACTTGTGTTTTATTTTTGGTTTTGTTTTCATTAGATCCAACAGTGAGCCGAGCCGTGAGCCTTCCAGGGAGTTGCACAACTTCAGCTCTTAGAGATTGTGTTTCATGGTCACGGAAAAAAAAAGTATAATTGGATTTAATAGGTTTTCACAATCATATCTACTTAACCTTCCAAGATCATTACTCATTTAATTGCAAGCCCCAAGGAAAGATCATAGGGTAAGGACTACACTAGACAGTCGTAACCATAATAGAAGCAGGTCCTTCACAAGCGATGTAAAATCTGTAGGATTTCAGATGTTGTGAATGAAGCTCCTCGATTTAACAAGACTGTGTGTCTTTGGCAATTGTTTCTAGTCCAAAATGGAGACTCGAGGGGTAAAATGATATTTATTGATATAGAAATCTCCTTACAAGCAAATGATACAGGTAAAGAATGATAAGGTGCAAGCCAGAAGCTGTGTGTGACCGGCACTTGCTGTTATTCAGGCTTGGTTGCAAATGCTCTCATTCTTTACAGAAGAGTATCTAGAACCAGAGATAACAAGGTCATTGGGACAGCATGTCCCTGTATGGGGGAGTTAGTACACTGAATGCATCATATATAGGGCAAGGATGCTCTAATCCTGTGGGGGAATAAGGTCTTTCCTTAGCTATTAGAGTACCAGAGAGGTAACGAGGGTTCTAAGCCTTAATTAGCTGTACTACAAATTACATCATTCTTCAAGCTCCAAAGGATCCTTTCCATCTTGACGCCCTCAAAAGAAAACTCTTGAATGAAAGGCTTACTCTCAACCTGGTTTTTATTCTCTCATTTATTTTCATGGGATTAAAGCAAAACAAAAGCACTTAACAAAGAAACAAACCTGCGTGCAGAGAACTATAATTGGATCCTTGTTCTGGCTCAAAGCCAAGGCACTTAGCTCCGTGTTGCTTCTGTCAAGTTTTCTTTTCTTCTTCTTCTTCTTCAAGCTGCAATGTCCTTGTTTGTGTTCACTCCCAGTGTTCCAGGTTACTCTGTCAGCCCAGGCTCAGATTGTCCCACATCCTCCCACAGAGGTCAGATTTTACTATTGAGAAAGGCTCAGCAGGAGGATGAAGCTCTCCACATCCACAAAGCAACCAAAACACAAAACCCTGCCCCTGGTAAGATAAAGGCACGTGGGAAGATGACAACAGAGCTTCTGCAGAGGCTGGCTGGCTGATGACAGACAATCACAACAAAGTCCAACAAACACGCAGGCCCTCTAGGCTCCCAACAGACCTATAAACCAAGACTGAGAAGGACTTTCCCAATCTCAGCCTGGGCTGGAGCTTGAAAGTGAATGAAGTCACAGGCTGGGGTCCTCTACAGCGATTTACTTGCTAGAGCAGGTCAGTGAAGACAGCACAACACCCCACTCTTTGGTAGATTGATTGGTTGGAAGAAAGAAAAAGAATTAGTTCCTGACCGGCCGGATATTTCAAGAGTGGCAAAGGAGGGAAACAGGACTATAATAAAATGAAAACAGTATATATTTTGTGAAACATTAAGAATCCATTTTATATTAGGTAACTCTTTAGTGAACGGCCAACACAAATAAGATGTGGTTAAATTGCTACTCTAATTTATATAAAAAATATGTTTTCAGAGAAAAGATGTTATTCACGCAAATGAAGGTGGTTTGGTTTTTCAGCTGGTAAAATCAAAAGAGCACACCAGAAAATTCTGTGCATTCCAAATGTGTGGTCACTTCAAAGGCACAGGAAGCTACTTTGTTCCCAGTATCATCCCCTCCCTACCCCACTGGTCTTTCCCCTACTGTGGTCAATGGAGGCACGTCTCATTTCCTTGTCTCTTGTCCAGCCACCCAGTTTCCCAGTGGGGCTTCCAGAGCATCAGTCCCAGTGCTGTAAGCTTTCCATGTAGCATCTGGCCATTAGCGTCCCAGGAAAAGAGCAACAATACAGAGCTGTAATCTCGACTCTCTGCTCCATAAGTTATGCAAACCACTATGGGCAAGCCAGTGTTCAGACTCCCAGAAGCTACTAGAACCACTCCACCCTCCAGAAACCCCTGGTAAGAAGAACACACTCCAGCTATTTACTCCCTTTCTTCATCCAGATCAACACCCACATGAAATGTTCCACAACCATCTACTTTCCACTCCATCAAGAAAGCACCTAAATAAAATGGATGTTATTGGCATTCATTGGAAAAAGCAAAAGGCTAAACCTCAGTGCTAGGTGCTGAGGATATAAAGATCAGAGGACTGGTAGACCACAGGTGGGCGTTAACCATAGTCATTAGGTCATCCTGCTTCCTTTGTTCTGACTCCATGATCATTATTAAATTCTTCATTTTATATAGGCTTTAAAACACATTGGCATCTTGATCTCATTTGATCGTCTCACTAATGGTGTAGGATAAGGACTGTTCATGTTGAGGATGAAGAAGCTAAGGTTGAGGGGTAACGAATGATCTAACCTCTAGTCATTGACTGAGCAAGAGGCAGACTCGGGAATCAAATGAAAAGCTTTCGTGCACGAATCCACTGCCTACCAAGTGGATTACCCAGCTTCCTGAGGATGAAGATATGAAGTACTTTTCCAAGTAACCTTCTCAGTAGAAGCACAATAACAAAGGAGTCTTGTCCGCCTACCATATGCAAAACTTGTCCTGGCCTCTGGGAAGATGTAGCAATACAAGTGTGGACACAATACTGCCCTGACTCAAAAGAGGTTCATGGAAGGAAAGAAGTCACCAGACGTGAACAACCAATCAAGGAAAGTAAATGATGCAAGGGAAGGGAGAAAGGAAGGTACCAGGTGGGAGCTCAGGCTTAAGGGATCTAAGCTGATCGTGTAGATTATATTTGGGAAGTTTTAGGTTTATATTCCACCCAGTTACTCTTAGGCCAAGAAAAAGAGGGGGTGGTCGTGTAGACTTTTCTATGGCTCTTGAGTTGGTCCTTGGATAACACATGTGTTCTGACCCTTAAGTGTTAATGTTACAAGACTTCTTGGCAGCATCAAAAGTCTCTTGGACTTTGATAAGCCTGCATAGTCCTCAAGGAACTGAAAGTTTTCAGAGAACTGATAAAGCATTTTTAACTCAAGAAGCTAAAAGGCAGACCTAGAGCCATTATGGACACTTGTTAGATTTAGAGTAGTTACTTTATCTTTCCTCCTGACATCTATGATGTCGTTTTTCAAAGTTCTCTATGGGAAAAGGGACAAACAGGTCAGAAAATCTGAGCAAGAATGGACATTGCCATCCTGGATAGTTGAGGATGTATGTGCTGCACATTGCCAACCTCTGTAGGCATTAGAGGCTAGAGAGGAAGTCAAGGACTCCTTAACAAGGTAAGATCAGGATCAAGATAGCTATTGCTCAAGAAAATGTGTCAAAATGTGTCTCCTGGAGAGAGGGCTTCACTGCACTACCCCTGCCCACACCCAGTGACTTCAGGTACTGTACTGAGGTTCTGCCCTGCCAACTGCTTGAGGGACCACACGGGAACTGGAATGTTCCAAGAAGCCCATTTACTTGCTCAGGCTCTCCCCTGGCCTAACTCCAAACGCCACGTGAAGAAGGGCCTTGTCAACATGTGGCACTTTCTGACCAGGTGCCGGGAGACAGATGTTCCACTTCCTGAGGAAGAAGGCTAGAACACAGCTGCTAGGAAGCTTTTGACAATGAACAGTGGGAGGACAGCAAGTGAGTGACAGACAGGAAGAGATATGTGACTCCCACTTTATGGAGACGTCTCACCTTTGCACAGTGGAAGAACCAGGAAATTCTTGACCCCATTATGCTCTTCTTCTCGAGGCGGGCTAGATCTTTGTGTAAACTTTGTTTATCCGTTTCTCTGTCCGAAGGACTAAGATAGAGTCAAGTCCCTTGGATGTCAGGAGGATCATCACTGGCTGATAGTGGGTTTTAGTTATTTTTAAGGTATCCATGATTCATCCAACCCATCATTCATCTCTTTTTTTTTTCTTTTTCATTTAGTTTTTTTTCTTTTTTTTATTTTATTTTGTTTAACCTTCTGTTACTTCTTTTTTTATTAACTTGAGTGTTTCTTATTTACATTTCGAGTGTTATTCCCTTTCCCGGTTTCCGGGCAAACATCCCCCTAATCCCTCCCCCTCCCCTTCCTTATAGGTGTTCCCCTCCCCATCCTCCCCCCATTGCCTCCCTCCCCCCAACAATCTAGTTCACTGGGGGTTCAGTCTTAGCAGGACCAAGGGCTTCTCCTTCCACTGGTGATTTTACTAGGATATTCATTGCTACCTATGAGGTCAGAGTCCAGGGTCAGTCCATGTATAGTCTTTAGGTAGTGGCTTAGTCCCTGGAAGCTCTAGTTGCTTGACATTGTTGTTCATAAGGGGTCTCGAGCCACTTCAAGCTCTTCCAGTTCTTTCTCTGATTCCTTCAATGGGGGTCCTATTCTCAGTTCAGTGGTTTGCTGCTGGCATTCGCCTCTGTATTTGCTGTATTCTGGCTGTGTCTCTCAGGAGAGATCTACATCCGGCTCCTGTCGGTCTGCACTTCTTTGCTTCATCCATCTTGTCTAATTGGGTGGCTGTATATGTATGGGCCACATGTGGGGCAGGCTCTGAATGGGTGTTCCTTCTGTGTCTGTTTTAATCTTTGCCTCTCTATTCCCTGCCAAGGGTATTCTTGTTCCCCTTTTAAAGGAGTGAAGCATTCACATTTTGATCATCCGTCTTGAGTTTCTTGTGTTCTATGCATCTAGGGTAATTCAAGCATTTGGGCTAATAGCCACTTATCAATGAGTGCATACCATGTGTGTTTTTCTGTGATTGGGTTACCTCACTCAGGATGATATTTTCAAGTTCCAACCATTTGTCTATGAATTTCATAAAGGCATTGTTTTTGATAGCTGAGTAATATTCCATTGTGTAGATGTACCATGTTTTCTGTATCCATTCCTCTGTTGAAGGGCATCTGGGTTCTTTCCAGCTTCTGGCTATTATAAATAAGGCTGCTATGAACATAGTGGAGCACGTGTCTTTTTTATATGTTGGGGCATCTTGAAATATCATCTATTGCTTCCAACCAAAGAAGTAATGCTATTCCCTCCTTCTCTTTTCAGTCCTACACATCTGGTTATGTCTGATCAATAGCCAAACTCATAAAATGCTCCAAATATGGTGAAAGAGGCGTCCCTTACATCAAAAGGTAACCTCACCGGTGGACTCAAGGACCATCCTCATTTAGGGACCCTCCTCACAGTATCTTCTTTTTTCTGTATCCCCAGTGTCTCGCTGCCTTCTGAATTAATCAGTAAAGCTATGAACAGATTCTGCAATCAACCACCTTACATGTCACTGCTTTGCATCCCTACATAACCTTCCTCTCCTGTTCATCCCCAGCTCCTCCACTGTAGACAGTCATCTAGATTTTCCATTTCTTCATATCCCAATTCTCTCTTCAACCCACTCTTGGCTGGCCCCTGTCCCCAGCATACAACATACAACATACAACATACAACATACAACATACAATGTTACTGGTGATTTTCAGGCTCCTAAATCTATTAGACATCTCTTGTTCCTGCCTTGGCAACATTTTTGGTAACGTTGGAGGAGCTGCTCACCTCTGAAGTAGAGGCCAGGCACCTCCCCTGACTATCCTCTACTTTATTGAGGCAGGATCTCTTACTGAATCCATATTTGTAAACATTAAATAGCTATGGCTCAGTCTTGTTAGCACAAATACCCACATATTGTTAGACACTCATGAAAAAAAATGGTTTTCTATGAGCAAAATGGCTGGGTCAAGAGTAATGGTCTTCAACTGAACTGCAATAACAATAGAGTTTTTCAAAAGTACCAGCTTTTCCTGTTTGTATCTATAGTGTGTAGTAGGCTGTGGCAAGACTCAAGATGGATAGCCTTTTTCTAGATGGACACCATTTGACGAAGCTATCCAGAGAGTTAATGTAGCCAAATACTCATCTGGATTTTATCAGCCTGGTGTGGTTAGGAAAATAAAAGTGATTTTAAGAACAAAGTACAAAGTCACACACCAACTCCCTTCTTAAATAAAAATAGATTTTTTAAAAAACGTTTTTAAGCCTCTCTTTTCCTTCTTAAGTTAATTTGCTGAGTTATTTTATCTTCTTCCAACATCTTCTCCCCAACATCTGGTATAACTGACTTGAAATATTCTTCCTTGGGTCCTTTGTCTGAAGAAAGGGTGTATATAAGAGCCTGACCAATCATAGTCTAAAACAAGGCCTAAAACCTTCTCTGGCACTGTCATTGCACATAAAAATTTACCTTGGAGTCACTTGAACTAGGACTTTGTGATTTTCTAGGTCACAGAAGTCACAAAGAGTCAGCAATAGTTTTAAAAAGTCCATCAAAATATGAACCAATAGGAATTCAGTAAAAACTCCCTGGAGTTCATCAATTACTCCAGCACCATAAATTTACACCCGAATCCCCCAGGGGCAGGGCTTCTACAGACACTGGCACGCTGGGAGGGAAAGTTGACTAACAGCGAACTTGTTTTATCTCTTTTCTCTGATCAATCACTGGTCTCCTCGTCCTAAGAAAGCTCTCTCACTGAGCCATTGGCTGATCAGCGTTCAGAATTACATAAATCTAGGGCTCGACTTCCTGGTCTTGCTGTTCTAGACTTGGTACACATAACACTGATAAGTTTCTCACTTGTCCCCATTTACTGTGTTATTTAGACACTGATCTAGTTTTCTAATCTGCCTGGCTAGAGGTTTCTTCTTTGATTACTACAACAATTGTTATCTTTCGCAGGTAGAATTTAGTCTGGTATCCAGTATCTATTGGGATCTATAGACCAATTATTTGCTTTATAATCTGCAATAGAGAAAGAGCAATAAACAACCTAGGAGGACCAAGAACTGGATGAATACAGGGAAACAGCGGGAAATGTTGTTTCAGAGAACTGTGGAGTAACGCGTGAGATCAAGCTGACAGACAGGAAGTTCAGTCAGAGAGGCTGGCTAGAAGTAAATGGCTCACAGTAAATGAGCAAACTCGGTTAGGATGAAAACCCAATAAGAACCTCAAGAAGGTAAGGGAAGTTTTGGGGAAACAAGTCAGTGGGACTGAATTTTCAGACATGCTGGGGAACTTCAGGTGAACTAAGGCAGGGATGAGAGAGACACCGTAGACATGATTCCCTTGGTTTCAGCAGGGATGACCGTGAGACAGCGCTATGGAGCAGAAACAAGGAACTGGGAAAGGGAAGTGTTTTTGTGGGGGAGAGGACAAACTCAGCTAGCTGCTGTTGAATTTGAGACGCTGGGAAGACATTTCAAGTGAAAATGACCAGTGGTCAGTCAGAGATATGGGAATAAACCTTGAGCAAGGGACAGGACATGAGCTGTAAATCTGTGAGTCACCAGCCCCACACGCTTGTAGCCATGAGAACGGGGACAATCTCTGTACTCTGTAGTGACCAGTGAGAAGTGGAAGATGTAGGTGGAAACCTCCGGTAAGAGGGGGCTGAAGACTGAAGCAAAGGCATCTGGGAAACGTCGGCATGAACAGGAAGTTGGCAGGAAAACAAGGAGTACAGTGCCAGATGGATTCAGAAGCAGGAAGAAAAATAAATGACAAGAGACAGTGTGGATGGGTTGAATGAAAGTACAGTAGAGGCCCGAAATGGCAAGTAGGGATTTCCAGGAGTCAATTTGAATAAAGGGTTAGAGAGGCGGGATGGAGAATGGGTTGCCAGGAGTTACAGAGACAGGTTATGAACTATAGATTTAAAAACTTACCAGTGAAAACAGAAGCAAAAGGACTCTAGACATTTTGTAGACAAAAATCTGTACTTAGTATTTGTGGGGACTTTTATTTTAATGGTGGTCGCTGTTTCATGAGACAGGTCTTCATAAGCAGCCCTCCCTAGTCTAGAAGCCACGAGGTAGCCCAGCTTGGCCTTGAACCTGTAGCGACTGTTCTGACCACCTCTTCAGTGCTCAGGTTATAAATGTGCACTTCAATTACAGGTGTGCAGTAACACCCGTGGATTTTATATGTGAGGGAGTTTTCATAAATATTTTGTCATACTGTTGAATGAGTTGTTGAATCCCTACACTCTTTGCCAACATAGCAAATGGAAATTCAGATGGACTTTTATCATCCTTGAAGTAGGGGTTAATATTCTTACCCTCTTCCATTTATGCACAGGAAATCATGTGTGTACACACATATGTGTATATGTAGACATGGATAATATGTGAATGTGCACACGCACGCAAGCATGCACACACACGCATGCACACACACATTTTTGAAAAGCACATAAACCTCTCCCCATGCTCCAAAGGTGAAGCCCTCAGAATTCTGGCTTTAAGATCACCTCAGGATGTTTCTTCTTTCAAATGGGCACAGTGTGACTGTGAGGATATCAGGGCTGGGTGGCACAAAATGCCTGTCCGCCACAACAATACTCCTGTTTGGGTATTTGAGCCTTCTGGTCTACCTTGCAATGCCCCTCTTGTGTAAATAGGACTTCATGTTCAATGCGAATGTTTATCGACTAATCTAGCCATATTAGGAGTTTTTAAGAAAATGACTAATTCCATCATTCTTGAGCAGTCAGTCTGTGGTGGTTTCCACACAGTCCTGCAGAAAACCATGAAGTGCAAAGAACAGACTTCTAAGCCTGTTCCGAAAAAACATCAAGAGCACTTGACCAACGTCGGCATGTCACATATGGTCACCCATGGTTTCCTGTCATCCTGCCCTGGCCTTGCCCTATTCACTCATTTCCAGCGTTAAGGAAAATGTGATGTGTGGACCTAAGATATGGAAAATGGTATAAATATTCAATATCATTGCAACTCTGGTACTTATCAAGTCATCTCATGCTAAATTAAATTAAATTTTAAATTTTATTATAGGTAGTAAGCTTCTGTAAAATTAGATTGGGAAAGAAAAGTAATTTTTCCCTAAGTCTGAGAATAGTCAAAATCAAATGCTTTGGGACACACAAATAAAATATACCCATAGTGATTTTTTCCCCTTTGCGCTTCATGGTTTTTTTTTTTTGCAGGACTGTGTGGAAACCACCACAAGACTGACTGCTCAAGAATGATGGAATTAGTCATTCCAAAAGCAGGAAAACTGCTTATGGGTTATAATCTGGAGGTAGAAGAGCACGAGAATGTGAGTTTGGAGCTCAGAGAATTTTCACGAAAGATACCAGTGTGCTAGGACCCAATTCAGCCAATAGAGTGCAAAACCTCTTAAAATAGAGGAAGCGAAAAGAAGGGGCTCCTCTAGAGAGGGGAGTAGGAAACAGGGGCTATGAAAGCAGAAAAGGAAAAACAAAATCTGAGGCGGCTTTAACTGGGGAGTAGGGAGGGGGAAGCAGGAGAAACAAATGACAGAGTAAGAATGTCTGAAAAAGTCCTAGGGAAACACTACAACACGCTTTCTTAAAAATAGATAATCTCTCTCTCTCTCTCTCTCTCTCTCTCTCTCTCTCTCTCACCCTCCCTCCCCCCTCCTCTCCCCCTCCCCCTCTCCTCTCCCTCTCCCCTCTCCCTCTGAGTGAGTGTGTGTGTGTGTGTGTGTGTGTGTGTGTGTGTGTGTGTGTGTGTGTGTGTTGGGGGAAGACACACCAAGCCTGCTGCTACTGAGTGTCTTCTAGACATGAAGTGGAAACTCTCCACCTATAAAAGCTTAACTGTGCCCTGGGTTCGGTCCCCAGCTCCGAAAAAAAAAGAAAAAGAAAAAAAAAAAGCTTAACTGTATGGTTACCGAAACACGACCTACATAATGGTCACGTCAACTGATGTACTGGTATGGAGAGGGAGACATTTTATAAGGTCTTACCCCTAGATAAAGAGCTTCAGTGGCTGCCGAAAGAGAAGAGATGAGTTCCTTCCCCCACCACCAGGGATAATAGGTTCTGGATAGGTAGCAGTAATTAAAGAAAAGGGGGTCATGGATTTAACAGGGAGTGAACAATTTGGAGGGCTGATGATGGGAGAGCAGAAATGACACAAATAAAACATAAATAAAATTCTGCGTATGAAACTCAAAAATACGAAAACTTTAAATGTAAAAGAAAAGTTTTTATAGCATCTTGTTGGCTACCCTATGTCCTCGCAAGGGGAACGTCACTGAAGCTGCTAATACCACATGATAATTTTGCCTGGTGGAAGATTAGCAGAAATAAAACTCTCTCTCTGTGTGTGTGTGTGTGTGTGTGTGTGTGTGTGTGTGTGTGTGTCCAGGCTCAGTACTTGGTTTGTGAGACTCAGATTCATTTACAATGGAGTTTGGCATAATTTACTCATTATGTAACCACACTGCAATTTTTATCCAGTCTCCTAATAATGACATTTGAGCCGTGTCCAGTTGGGGACGGCTGCAAATAGTGCTGCTTGGAGTGTTCTTGCATGCATCAGGAACACGCATGCGTTCATTTCCCTTGGGTTTGAAGTAGGAGAGGAACTACTGGGGTGTGGGGTGTTCATAGGCTCAGCAGAAAGGGCAAACAGTCCTCCGGGGTGGTGTACCTGCCGAGCCCTGCATTAGTATATACCTGAGGCCTAGGCTCACATCATCACCAGAAGATCGTACCATCAGGTGGTGGGGGTTTTGTTGTTTGCCTCTTCCTCTTCCGATGGCTTTGGTGTGCTTGTTTTTTTTAAAGTCTCCAGATACCCCAGTGTGGGAAACAACAGCACGATCAGTCTTAGTCTTAAGAGAACATTACTAATATTGAGAGCTACCCATTTCAAAATTTATTATTATGAAAATTTTCTTTTCTAGTGTCTTAAGCTTACTTTGCATTGGCCTTGAAGGGGGATTTTTTTTTTTTCTCTGACTCCTCGGTTCACAGAGACAAATTGACATGCTTGGTTCACTCAACTCTGCTTCTATGTGTCTTCAAAAATAAAAATAAGGAAAAGATAGGAGGGAAGAAAGATGAAGGGATGGAGGGAAAGGGAAATAAGGGGTGAGAAGAAAGGAACAGAGGAAGCGATAGAAAAGGAGAGGGGGAAGAGAAGGGGAGGGAGAGAGTCAGCCACATTTGTCTGTCTCTAGCCACAGGGATATCATGAATAAGACCTCTTTCAACATGAAAAAAGATAGATTCTGTAGGAAAAATTGTAATTGACTTTAATGATCTTGGAAGTGTATGCATTTGGAGGGATAGCATGCATTCATTTAACGATCCATTCAAATACGCATACAACTGTGTACATATCAACATACTTTGTGCATGTGAAATATGGTATAGCTATAAACAAGCATAAATGAAATGAAAGATTGACATCTACATGTACATATCTGCAGTCCGTACCAAGTATGTCTCTAATATTTTCAAGACTGTCTTGGGCTTGGCTTGCCTGGAATGCCCCCGAAATGTCTTCAGTCTTTAGCCATCATGTGAATTAACTATGTGCAAATCCTCAGAGTGACTCCCAAAAGCACCAGGAGACAAAAGCAAGTGGATGAGATCCAAGCCACTCATTACCTAGCCCTTTGTCTGGCTGTACCTTCAGTGTAGGACACTCCTTAAAAACCCATTTTAAAGTCAACCCAAGAGGACTCTCAAGTAGCAGATGGTCTAGGACTCTCAGCAAGGCGTGACCCTCTTCAGTCCTCCAAGGCGGGGCTGCTTAACTTCACCTAAAAAGGCTGTGAGATTCTAAAGAGTAGAGACAACTTTTACCCACCCTTTGACCAGATACAAGTCCTTTGGAGACATAAGAGTGTCTCCAGCTTAATGAATTAAACTCATCCTCAGGCCAACATTATGATACTGAGAGGAGTCATTTGTCTATAGTTTAAGGGTAATGGGTGTTACTCTCCACAGTGTACAAATCTCAAACCACCTAGATCCTGTTTCTAACATTTTGGATACTTCTACCCCCTTACTGTGCAGCAGGCAAACACACATACACACACACATACACACACACACACACACACAGAGAGAGAGAGAGAGAGAGAGAGAGAGAGAGAGAGAGAGAGAGAGAGAGAGAGAGAGAAAGAGCGCCATTTTCCCTGCCTTAACAAAATATTCATAAGCATTGGAACAAATCACTGTTTCACACTAATCAACTTCAACCTGGCTAGCTTCGCCCCTTTAGGAAGGAGAATCTGGCGGCCGGAAGTGAGGGCAAGGCTACACTCTGTTCCCATGCAGTTGCTAAGCAGCTGTGTGGCCTTACCTGCAGGGCTCACTCTGCTCAGGTGATAGATGTTCTTAGTTTTCTCAGAGATTACAAAGGTTCACACAATCCCTAATTCCTCACAAGGGGGAACGGCCACCATTTCTCTCCCAATTTCCACCGAGAGGTATCCCAGCCAGAGGGAGATCTGATCTTCTCTTCACTTAGAAGCTGATTACAAACAAGATCATTTTATTAAATAAGGGTATGAGGAATAAGTTTGAGGTTGCAAAGGAAGAGACAACTGTTCCCACTGAAGGGTCTTCATGAGACCAGCTCTACTCTTGGTCAAGAGGAAGTGCTTGGAAAGCAAACACACAGACAGGAAGTACATCGAGATATTTTTTTAACTGACTCTGATGGTGTCTATGTCTGTTCTCCCATTGGCTGCGATCCGACTTCACAGGCCTAAATCAATTGGCTAGCCTGAAAAGAATTGCTGCACAGGAAATGAAGAAAGGGGGCAAAATGTCACCGCTCCAAGGAGAAAAGGGTCACTGCTCCAGGCAGTGCTCCATCAAATTCCTAGACTGGAGGAGCAGACCTTCGGATAAACAAAGGTTTTACTGGGGTGAAAGAAATTAAAACATTTGCATAAAAACTCTTACAAGATCTATGTGTATGTGGGGGGGGGGTAAGAATATTTGAATTCCTTGCCCTTAACACCAGTTTTACAATATTTTGTAGAAAAAAGTCATATTTGATATTTTTTAAAGAGCTCAACAGGAGTACTTCCTGTCAGCTTTAGCCACAAGACAATTGGAAATAAGAATCTAGCCTCTGGATTTTAGAGCACTCGGGTCTCACTACCTCTTCCTGACCTGAGCCCGCTTTGATAAGGGGAAAGATGCCATGTCAGGCAAGACAGAAACCAAGCACAACAGAAACCCAACAGACAAACGGGTAAGAGCTCAGCCATTCTCACTGCCTGGTAGGCTGGAGAACCACAGACTCCAGATTACTTTTTACCAGATCGCGGCCTGCAAGGGCCGCTGGGGGGTGTGGCTTTCCCCTACTCTTAACCCATCTTCCTCACTGCCTGATCCATGGAGAGGTCTGGTCCAGCCCCACTTGACCCTGTTTGTCCTTTCCCTAAAAAGCCAAGACAAAAAAAAAAAAAAAAGTGACAGTGAGTTAGCAATAAACACTCTACTGGTTTATTTTCCCCATGCAAAGTGAAAATTTGAATACAGGACAGAAAGAAAGAATATTGGCTAAACAACAAAATTAGTGAACTTGGTTCCATTTCCAGACTAATCAATTGAAAGGCACACCTTAAAGTTTTAATGAGATATCAAGATAAGATTTCAATGTGCTTCCCCTTTTGGAAGAAAAAAGGATAAAAGTCTGGCTCTCCCCTCTCTGTTGTGTTCTTCCTCCCTCTCTCCTCTCCCAAACTCAACTCTGCCAAGCACCAGATGTTCAAAGTGTTGGAGTTCTCGGAAAGATCCATCTGTCCGTTGCACTTGGGTGGTAGTTATCGCTATTCTTATAACACCACTCCCTAACACACACACACACACACACACACACACACACACACACACACACACCCCACAAATATAAAATGCTGACTTTACTACTGTGTGTAGCCACCAAAAGTGAGTTGTGACTGCGCTCATCACAATGTACTCCTGATATAACTAATAGTGACAGAGTATGGGGTCTTCTTCTCAGCCACAAGATATAGGACACTGCCAGGTTGCTGACTAGTTAAAGTATCAAACTACTCCAAGAGGCTGTGGAGAGAGCGTTGTGTGAGTGACTTAAGTTTCTGAACAACAGGAGGCCATGGGAGGACATGATGCTCAAGTCTCAGCAAAGATCCCTTCCTGGGTTACCCTGGGTTATGGCGCTCTCCCCATCTCTCCTTCCTCTCTTTTTCTTTCCCTCAGTTTGTTTGACTCACTTCACCCATCCTTGTAGACATGACAGAAATAGACTTTTGGCATTTTCTCTTCTCTTTTATTGACTACATGGGCCTCGAAGGTCCCAAAGGAAAGCAAATGAGGAGCAGCTCTTAAAGAATGCTGAAGGACCTCTCGGCAGTGTGTGCAGACTCTTCCATCAAGGCTCATGAATCTTGAAAATCAGAAGACAAGGGAATCTTGCTCGTGTCCCTGTTCCCTCTCTCTTCCTACCCCTCTCTTCGGGGTCAGGTTCTCCAACCCCACCCTTCCTTTCTGTGGCCCTGGAGGGAGGACATGAGTCAGCACTTCGGCTTGCAAGTGTGATCTGCTTCTGAGTCCTCAGAAGGTACTCATTTCAGATCTAGGACACACAACTACAGAGAAAGTCTCCCTCCCACCTCCTTCTGTTCTGTGGCCAAACACCAACTCCCACTTTCTGAAAGAGTTTTAGCTGGAGCTCAGCTTAAACATTAGAACAACAGTGTTGCCTCTCTCTCTCTCTCTCTCTCTCTCTCTCTCTCTCTCTCTCTCTCTCTCTCTCTCTCTCTCTGTGTGTGTGTGTGTGTGTGTGTGTTTACCTTCTATGGAATTTATGATTAATACATTCTGGTGCCCTCACTAAATCAGATAACTATGCTGTGACAACTGATTTATTTGATCTGTAAATATCATTTGTTTATGAAGTATTGGGTGTTTATATGGGAACTCAAGATACATGTACAGCTCATATCCACAGGAAAGTCTGTGGATAACACTTATATTCATATGCACCCTACATGCACTAAATAGACACAGTCAAAACACCTTCCGCTGCTATATGACTAATATGTATAATAAGTCATGTAGAAAAGAATGGCATTGGGTGAGAGAGGATGAGTCGTCTACCTCAGCAAACTTGTTTTAGGCAAGAACCGCCACATCAAAGTTGAGTGTTTTCTCCTGAGTGTTGTGCCCTGCGTTCTTATATCTGTGTGTGCTAAGCCAGACAAACAGTAAAATTCGCTTCAACTGTAGAAGCCTGGAGGAGACTAGGAAAGGATTTATTTAACTGTCCTTTTCCACTTTTAATATTAGCATGTGTCCACTGTCAATCACTGAAACAAAACACTTGAGAATATCAACGGAAAGGAGTAAAGACTTATTTTGATTTATATCTTTAGAATTTTCAGTTCTTGGACACTTGATCCTATTATGAGTCTGTGGCAAGGCAAAGGGTCATGGCAGAGAGGCTATGGCCAAGCAAGTCGCTCACGTCATTATATTCAGAGAACAGAGAGAAGAGTTATGGTTAAGACACAGTAGCCAGTATCGCCATCTCAAGACTTACTCCCTTAAACCAGCCCCCACTCCTAACTTTTAAACACCTCTTAGTAGTCCATCAAATTGTTGACTGGTGAGTGTTAAATTGTTGACAAGGCCAGGGTCCTCATGATCTCATTTCTGGATTGCACATCAAGCCTTCAGTGTATGAGATCCAAAAGACCTTTCCTATCCATACCAATGATATAAAGTATATTTGCAATAATATAAAATATACCCTTGAGGCCAGGGGCTCAAGATATAATCTAGAGTGGATTTTGGAAGACCTTTTAAAAATAATTAGTAAATCATAAAGAACTGAAATACGGTTTTCCTTTTATTGATTGCGTTTGTTAAGAACGTTCTTTTCGGAACTGCAGAGATGGCTCAGTCGTTAAGAACACTGTCTGCTCTTACAGAGGACCTGGGTTCAATTACCAGCCCCTACATGGCAGCTCAAAACTGTCTGTAACTCCAGTTCCAGGTGACCCAACACACAGAGATGCATGCAGGCAAAAGACCAATGTGCATACATAATAAATATAAATCAGAAAAATAAAAGTTCTTCTCATTCTCTGTCAGTATCATTATTTCTTCTTCTTCTCCATCCTCCTCTTCTTCCTTTTCCTCCTCCTCTTCTTCTCTACCCTCTTCCTTTTCTTCTCTCTCCTCCTCTTCTTCTTCCTTTTCCTCAACCGTCTCTTCTCCATCTCCTTCTCCTTCTCCTTCTCCTCCTTCTCCTTCTCCTTCTCCCCTTCTCCTTCTCCTTCTCCTTCTCCTTCCTCCTCCTCCTCCCCCTCCCCCTCCCCCCCCTCCTCCTCCTCCTCCTCCTCCTGTTCTTCTTTTCTTGCCAAAGGCTTTTCGATCCTTTGGACCTCAGGGGCTTCTTGAACATAGGAGTCCTATTTCTGTTCTGCTACCTCGCCTTGCCTGCCTCGCCATGACACATGTCTCTCCTTTTGTGTGATTTTAGTTAAAACCCGTTCTTAAGAGAAATAGAGCCACAGAAAAGCTTGGGGTCTGACCATGCCAGGAGTTCTTCCTGGTAGTATCTTTTTCTTTCTTTTTCTCCAAAATGTCACACATTTGTTGTACATATCAATAGGATTCAGAGTGAGATTGTCATTCACACATGCATACAGCATGACCAGATCATATCTAATCATCCTTACCCTTCTCCTCTCGTCTGTTACCACCTTTCCAGACTCTTATCACTAGTCTACATTTAGATGACCTTTGTCTACATTTCTACTTTCAATGGAGAATGTGTTGTCATCTGTCTTGGTGTGACTGGCTTATTTCATATATGTACTCCAGTTCAACCAGTTTTACTACAAATGACAGTTTCCTTTGTATTCATGGCTCAATAATGTTCTGCTATATATAGTCCATAAACCATATTTTCTCTATCCAGTCATCTGTTGAGGGGTACCTGAGCTGATTCTATGTCTTGGTCATTGTAAAAAGTGTCTCAGTAGACAGAGGCGTGCAGCGCTCTCGTGTGTGATGGCTTCATTTTCTTTGTGCATAGAGATGGAAGTAAGATCATCTGATAGTATCACTCTTATCACACAGAGACACACAAGAAAAGAGAAAAACTGTCTTCACTTATAACTCTTGAGTTGTAGAGTAGTCGATCATCCAGTGCCCATAATCTAAAAGTAACCTCATGTAGAGCTGAGAATGAACTGTCTTGGAGCAAGAAGAAGCCACCTGAAGAAACCTATCTGCTCCACTGATGGGACAGTTTCCTGTTTGGAAGGCATCTTCTCTGTAATATCAGGTGAACTCCCGAGTGGGAGGTTCACCATTTTCCCATGCACCTCTCTGTGTGCTTTAATAACACTTCTTCTGAATGCCTTAGTCCCATTTTCTGCCTGGCTGTCTACCTCAGCTTCTACCCCCTTTCCACCCAGATAATTGAGTAGAAGGAGGATGGGGGGGCATCTTGTAACATGCAAGGAGTTTTACAAATATAAGTTACAACTAAACACTAATTATACAGTGCTGCCCTCTCTGCTGATGTAGAGGTGGGAGTAAAAAATGCAAGATGAAAAGCCTTCGCCCCGGTGTTCCATGGGCTCTGTGCTCGAAGAGGTAACATGAGGATGACTGATCAGTAATGACAGGCTAGCATCATAAAAGGGGTCCTCCTAATGATGGAGGAGCAAGGAACTCAGGAGTGAACTCAGAAAGACGTGGGATTCTTCTGCTGTCAGAAATGGTAAGGATGCTGAATGGCATGGGGTGAACCTCTCACTCAGGAGTTCACCCGACAACACACAGAAGATGCCTTCCAAACAGGAAACTGTCCCATCAGATCAGCGCTGATCCCGGGACGGAAAAAGATGGATGAGGACCTTGGTCACTCAGTCGTACCCTCAGTTTTTTCCACAATAAGTAAGTGTCTATTTCTTGGAGAAAAACAAGCACTGCATACGTTTTAAGTATTTCAATTGGTGCAGGCATCAGGTTAGCCTCAGAGATGCCTGTTTTTATTTTTACATTATATTTTTTGTCATGTGTTTTCTTCAAAGGGCAGCAATGAACATATACAAGTTATTGTTGATTCTAGGAGGTTGGTGGGCAAAGGTAAAGCCTTGGTTCCAATTCACTGCTTTAAATAAAGATACAGAAGACTGTCATCCCATGTCTGATTCCAGGACAACGTCTGAGGTCCGCACACGGCTCTACACTTTGCAATGTGCAGGGCAAACTCTGTTGGTAATGTATAGACCATCTTTTAAAAGTGAATCAAGCACTTCAGTATCATTGTATAGAAGCTTAGCTGATTAAAATTTGGGATATATCATATTTTAATGAAGTCTCTGTGCTTGATTTTTAAAAAGTAACTAATAAAATGTTCAAGGTGAGGCCATTTGAAAAATGTCATTACATATAGGAACTTGGATAAACATGACAAAAATAAATCAATTGCCTATGCACCGGGAAGATGACAGACCCCCTTCCATCTAGGTAAAGACTTGAAGAATTTCCTTCAGGTTTTTTAAGGTTTACTTTAAGCACAGAGAGTAGCCTGAGAGAGGGGGTACAAGGTGGCATTCTTTTCCAGCCAAAGGTGCAAACACTCAGGTAAAATGAAAGGTGCATTTAGAAGGAATGTGTTACCATATATCACCTGCGATTAGATGTCTGACAACTGTTACGGACAGGAAGGCCTCCATTCAGGAGCAGACAATTCACCCAGTTCCTTGTGGGTCTAAGGTCATGCCCTGACAATGGGAACAATGACAGTCAAACCTCTGGAGGAAACTCCATCACCCAACTCAGGTGCAGCGAAGCATTTGAAGAAGAGGGGCCGACTCCACTGTTTACTCTCGTTAGGACCTTTGTCTTTCCCTGGATGGAGACAAATGACATGATGCCCCTTACTAGAACCCATCTATGGGACATTTTTGTTTTTCTGTTTGGGGCTTTTACCAGTTCTGCATTCCGAGGTCAACATAAAACCCCTGTTTACTTTCCGTGCTGGAAAATGCTGTCAGCTCCACACTGAACTCTTCCTAGAAGAGCCTCGCTCTTCTCCCACCCCAGCAAGTCCCTTCTGATTGGCTACAGGAGGATGATAAACTCTGACGTTTATCATCAAGTCATCTCTGGGGAACCTTTTGCCAGCCCTGAACACATGAAAGCATGCTCCCAGAAAAGTTCGCTGGCTCTCTGGGATGCAGCGAAGTGAGCTTCCCCCCTTAGCCTTTACATCTGGAAAATTCCAGATAACTAGAACTTACCCTTGTTTGGAAACAATTTTGTCAGCTGTTATTTTCCTATAGCATGAATCTGTATTCAAATATGAGAACAAGGGGGAATTTTAGCCTAGAAACTAAAGAAAAAAGTGAGGAGGAATGGGCAGGCTGGACCAGGCTGTAATGCTGTAGTCTCTACAAGGTCTGTGTAAGGACAGACTCTGAAGGATCAGGTTCCCACGCTGTACTGAATAAGCATTATGAGTATGGCCATGGTTTTTCCTCCTTTGACACTTATCCAAAAATCACTATTTTTTTTTAAAGATTTATTTATTTATTATATGTAAGTACACTGTAGCTGTCTTCAGACACACCAGAAGAGGGCATCGGATCCCATTACAGATGGTTGTGAGCCACCATGTGGTTGCTGGGAATTGAACTCAGGACCTCTGGAAGAGCAGTCAGTGCTCTTAACCGCTGAGCCATCTCTCCAGCCCGAAAAAAATCACTATTTTTAAAATGGCCTTCAAACTTCAAATATTTCTGATATATACTCTCACTGAGTGATGGGAGGAGGAAAAAAACACTCTAATTTATGCTCAGAACAAAAGTAGCCACAATATATATGAAAAAAAAAATAACAACAGCAGCAACCAAAGGAGTAAGGGCTTAGAAGACTTAAAAATGAGGAAGAGAGGGACAGTTTTAAAACTTCCCTTCAGCTGTACGGTGTGTCAGGCCTGTCAGTCACTGCAGGCATCAAATCACAATAGACAGAAGCAAGCAGACAAACAGCTAGATCAGAAAGCGCAGACAGCATTTTTGCCACAAAGACTTTGATGATGAAAAAAGCATTTGTCGAAGCTCTCAAGTGAAAGTCAAGGAAGGGAAAGAGAAAAAAGATAAGCTCTTCTGTTCTCTACCCACAGATAAAATATTTGTACTTCTTACCATGGAAACACTGACTTAGAGAAAGAAAACAAACATTTGGGGAACTTCCATCCTGAACACTTTGAGAGGGAAATGCCCAGAAGTATATCCAAAAAGGAAGAAAAGGCAAATGGATTTGTGCAGGTATGCCATGAGAAGCAGGACATTAGACGCAACTGTGTAAGGCTACTCAGCCGAGAGCCACCGTAAGCCATAGTCCACGATGGATGGAAACACTACATTGCGGTACTCGTCCTACGAGGAACACTTAAATACCTTCTCACATCCTTTGCAAAGCCATCTTACTTCCAACATTTGAAATCCTCACCAATTCCATGGGAACCAGACCCACTTGGAGAACCAGGTATTCCAAAGTCAAACCCTTCACTACAGATTAAATCTCCAACTTGCACTTTCTAAAGGTCCCTGAAACAGTCCCCCTTTGATAGGCAACCTCAAAAGACGGCTAGTGAATTTTACATGTGTCATTTCTCCGTACTGATATTTCCTTCAAGGATAGTTCATAAAGCATTTATAAAGGGTCACATGGGAAGTAACGAATCTTTACTCATTCCTTTTGAACTTGTTTACTGTGTGTAGATGACCGAGTGCTCTTGGGAAACCCTGCTGATTCCCTGCATTTTTTTTTCTTTAATCACATATGCCTAAAGAAGACACCAGGTTCCTTTTGTTGTCCACTGCATATATAGCCAACCAATGCTCAGCCTCTGTGAACTCCTGGCCTCTAGTCATCTTCTTTCATTTTCAGTTGTCTGTTCTTCTTTTTCCTGTTAATACAGATGATCCAGAGCTAACTTTCTAGTTGATTCAGCCAAAAATCACCTGGCAGCTAGACCTCCTAAGCGGTCTTCTACACACATAACAATACCACCAAAGAACCCTCAAACCGACCAAGATGAGTGGCCTCTGAAGTCTCACAGAAATTTACCAGAGCCGAAAGGATGTTCAGGAAAGTAGACCATCTGCTTTTATTCATTTTGTCACATCCCTTTTAAACTTATTTTTAGGGCCATGTTTTATAGTGCGCATAATATAAGCAGAACCTTGTCGAGATGCCACTTATAAATTAGCGTATATTCATTAAAGCGCTGTGCAAAAATACCTGGTGTTATTACTTCTAGGAAGGAGTCTGTGATCAAAACCAAACAAAAAGTTCATTGGGAGGTCTTGGCTAGTAGTTCAATCACCAGAGAAAACTGACAATGAAATAAAGATAAATAAATAAAATGCTAATTGCACATGACCTAGTATGGGTCTGGTTACCACCTGGTTTTATAAATAAAGTTTTATTAGGACATAGTCACACTCATTCATTTATACAGTGTCTAAGGCTCGTTCAGAAGAGGTCTTGGAGATAGAATGGCCCACGAGTCCTAAAATATTTACTGTCTCTGGCCTTATAGAGGAAATAAAATGACCAACCCTCGATCTATACCAGTGTCGCTCAACCTGCTGCTGCCATATAATATATTTCCTTATGTTTTACTGAGAGACTCCCAACCATAACATTATTTTGTTATTATTTAATAACTGTAATTTTTGTTATGGTTATGAATTATAGTGTAAGTATCTGAGATGCAGGATATCTACTATGTGGCCTCCTTCACGACCCATGGTTGAGAACCGATGATCTAGATGAATCTCATTTTTATGCGTGAAGGAATTGAAATCTGGAGATGCTGAGAAAATTCTGAAAACAGAACTAAAACCATTCTTCAGCCACTGCTTTGTGGATGATAAACCTGCCATCCACATACCTATGTTCTTTCAAAAAAAAAATTGACATGTAAGCTAGAATTTAATTTCATCCATAAACAGCTGCTTTTGCCTGTGGTTTGCCCTGATGCAGTTTGTACTTTGATGCTAATTGTGCCTCCCTAAGAGGGGCTGCCTAGAACAGGAGTGAATCAAGTGCTCAGGTGACTTCAGAACTTTCTCCCCACTTTAACTTGTAAAATAAAGGCGACAGCTGGTGATTGGGCAGGGGAGGGGAGGTGGAGCTGAAGAGTAGGGGAGAGGGGGGAAGAGAGGAAGAGAGGAGGAGGTGGAAAAGAAGGTGGCCTGGAGAATCCACAAGTTATAAGGGACCCCCTAGCTGGGGAGTAGAGTAGTGCAGTGGTGGATCTGCCCAACCTAGGCGTGAGCTTGTATTCCTATTAACTGAGTTATGTTTTCTTTGCTCGGGCTTATTTGGGTTGAAGAATTTACCACAACATTTACCTATGTCTGACTAGTTTCCTTGTGTTTCATTACTCCCTGGCCAGCTTTTAGCACCTTACTTTGAACAACAGTGGGTAACACTCATATAAGTAACAACAACCTTACTTACATAGGAAAGAAATATTAGCATTTGTCTAGTCATGAACATAACCTAGAAACTTGCAATGGTAGGATTATCAAGGGCTTACCCTCTGTCCACCCACACCTCTTCAACCACTAGACCTACAGACCCACAAAGACGTTTGGGCATCGGCCCAATGAACCTCTTCTTGTTTACGGAGATGGGCCCGGGATTGAATGTTGTACTAGAATTACTGAAAGCAGTTTCAGTTAAGTGTGGTTCCACACCTGCGCCATCAACACCATCTGAGAACTTGCTAGAAGTGTAAATTCTCAAACCGTATCCCTGAATTATTGAATCAGAAATTATAGGGGCAGATCATAGACATCTGTTGTTATTTATGGTGTTCTCACCGAATTAAAAAAAAAAAAAAACCACTGATTTAAGGACCTGGCATCATTACTGGAGATGGAACCAAAGGAAAAGAACATTACGCACCCCATTACTGCTTTTCCATGAAGTCTTTCTCCTGCCAGCATTTGCTCTACACGTGCAAATCCCCAGAGAGGAATACTTCTTTGACCTCAGTGGAGCAACAAATATGGTCAAGCTTTGGTTACTGAATAGAAAAGCACATCACAACGTGCCCAGTCATCAAATATCTGACCTCAGTTATGTCCACTTTGGATTGTTCACTGTATTTTACTTAATGTTTATCAGCATCCTGGCGATAATATAACTCAGTATAAAAAATGAATACTATATATCTACTCCAGTGAACACCTAACCAATACTACCTTATAGTCTGATAAAAGATACAATTTTTCAGCTAAAAAAAAAGACCACCAACAAGCATCTCTTATTAAGATGCCAATCAAGCACTTTGAACCAAAAAGTTTGCTATCTGGATACATCATTGGGAACTTTAACTTATGGGGAGGCTAAGAGCGCTTAATTGGGGGACCGAACGGACATTTGAGCTAATCTAGCTGCAGATTATATTTTTAAGAATTGGACAAATGAATTGTCCAATTAGAGAAGAGTGTATGCAACAGGGCCATAGCAGAGAAAAGACATCCTGAAGAACTGGTGGACTAGGACACAGAGCTAGGGTGAGTGTGACGTAAGAGGAAATGGAGGGAACAAGATGGGCCCAGCGGTGTTTTAGTTCATTATTGTAACAGATTCCATAACTTCTGTTTGAGAAGGAAGCCGGAAGTGAGTCACCGCTGTGGTAGCTCAGTCAGGACATGAAGGTAGTTAGAGCAGGGAAAGATAGAGAGAAACAGGCAGATTTCGGAGCATATAGATTCTCTGATATGGAATGTAGGAAGCAGGAGTCCAGGCCGCTGCAGGGAACTCATGAGTTCTCACCCATAACTCACGGTCTTCCTCTACAAGAAGACCAAAAAGAATCAGGCTGCGAGAAACCAAAAGGAAGACAGTCCTTTAAGAATAAAAGGTCCTGATGTCTACCCATAGAGAAGAACTCAAGAAGAACAGGCATTTTATAGACACATATTACAACCTGGCAGTCAATGTGTGAGAGCTAGAACAATTCCCAGGTTCTTCCTCAGGGGGAAAAATGTACTCTATCCATTTAAATCTTATTTCTAATTGTGGAGATTTTCATTTTGTCATAAAGATTGATGAAGTCATTGAAGTCTAATTAAACAAAAGGCTATTTGACCAAATTAATGGGTGTCTGTGAAATCTATGACAGAAGTCTCAGCTGTCCAAGCTTCCTTCCCAGAATTGACATCACACTTCTGATTTTTGATGGCACTGTACATATCTTAGTCCTAAGACAACCGGCCTCAGAACTTCCCATGAGGTCTATCAAATATTACCTCACATAAAAACCTTCTTCAATCAGTGGTGACCCACGCCTTCAGTACCAGTACTTGGGAGGCAGAGGCAGGAGGATTTTGACTAGTTCAAGATCAGCCTGGTCTACAGGGTTCTAGGATAGTCAAGAGTATACATCAAAACCCTTGGAGGAGAAAAGTTAAGACAACAGTCACAACAACAACAGCAACAACAACAAAAGCAACAACAGCAGCCACAACAACAACAACCTACTTCATACTCAAGGATCCACACGGGCAGGTGTAACAAGTTGTCCATCACACAAGAGTCAGCCTAAAGGTTAGAGGTTAAGCTAGGACCAGAGCCTAAGTCTTAGTGTTCGTCATGCTCCTTAGCAATGCAAGTGAAATGTAAAACAGGTATCTGGGGCAGCTATGGCCTGAGAAGCAAGGCGGAAGCGTGCACATCGGAAACCTAAAGATTCTGTGCACCTAGGAGCTGCATACTTTCCTCCGGATCTATGTTATCCTTCTCCAAAAATAAAACAGACATGGACTGAACTATTGTTTGAAGTTGTTTACCCTGGGTTACAGGGCCCGATGCTGGTACAATGTCTGCCGAGCTGTTAGCTTCGTTTTAAATTTTATTCCAACGGACTCTTTGGCAAGAATGGGACATGGCAGAGGCGGGTGGCCTCCAAGCATGTGCCTATAACTCCCGTCTACTGCACTAGGCACTGAAGCTACACCAACTACACTTGATCGTCACAGAAATCCAGTGGGCTGGTGACTAACCCTCTCGCTTCACAGAAGAGGAAACCGAGACTCGAGGGCGTTAGATAACTTACTACACAGGTATCTAAGTCAAATGCCAGTGAGATGTTCCCAACATTCAAAGAAGCAGCACTGTCCAAGGAGAAATGTGACCGCATATCACGCTCTGCCACTAGACTAAGTCAAAACATGAAGACAGCCAAAGGGGAAGGAAGAGAAAGGGAGAGGGCTCGGGTTACAGAAGCAAAGTGGGCAGTGAGTGTTAGAATCGTGGCTCCTGTCCGGACAGACCACACCAGACCAACGCAGTTCCACGTGGGAGAGGTTTATGGGGGGTAGGAGCGACGGAGACAAGGAGAGGAGGGAGGGAAAAAGACAGAAAGATCAGGAAGGGTCTGCTTTTTTTTTAAACTGTGATGTAACTGCTTACAGGTAAAGGTGGGAGGTAAACCAAGGGGATGCTGGGAATGTATGGCTATTACCATGGCAACAAGTGCGTGCATGCGTCCCTGTCACCTATGGATGACATCGCCACTGGTTTCAGAGGCAACAGCAAGTGTAAGGCTTGGCGAAAGCTGTTGTCCACACGATATCTTGTAGAACTAACGCTTACGGAACGAGGAAGCAAGTTAGTTATCTAAAGATTAGAAGTTGGCATAATGGTTAGACACTGCTTTTCGTTTTCATTTTGCTTCAGTTTGCTGTTTGAGAACTCTGTGGTTGCGTATTGTTTTGATCAAATCCACTCCCACTGCCTTCTCTATTTTCCAGTCCCTCCCCTATTCCCCCCCCCCAATTTCCCTTCTGATTTCACACACTTTATTGTTAAGGTCGGCGAGTTCACTCGTGTTATCCGTATAGGTTTGGGTGCAGGACATCAACTGGAGCACGTGTAGCTTCTCCGGGATCACCTCCCTGAGGAAGCGGAGTCTTGCTCTGCCAGCAGCATCCAATTGCATTGCGGATAGCTCCTCAGCTAGGGGGCGGGGCTTCATGAGGCCTTCCTGCTCCCATTGCTGGATTTTTGGCTACCTTGATCTTGCAAAGGTCTTAAGCACATAGTCACAGCCAATGTAAGTTTACGTCAGTAACAGTGTTGTCAGGGCTGGGGAATTCGGAGAGGCTATAGTGGTGGAGCGAGGGATAAATATGATCACTGTACACTCTATACACGTGCCTCGAACGTAATCGGAGAAGAGCTACTTTCATACCACGTCACTATTCCAGAGGAGGACATAGCTTTCCATGGCGGTCATTGCTGTAGATCTCTATGTGCACAGCAGCATATAACGTACTTGACTTTTTTATGCTTTACATATAGAGTGTATGGTGATCACTTCCACCCCTCACTCCGTCACTATAGCTTCTCCCAGGACCTCCCCATCACAGCCACCCCCACTCACCTCACGGCTCCTCTTAAAACCATCTGTTTACTTTACTCCAGTAAGTGCAGCCTCATGAGTATAAGGACATCCGCGGGTTTTACTCGCCTGATGATGACAACTGGAATACAATGCTTTGTATCTAAAGAAAATTTCTCCAGCTGTTTTATTAAATTAATACATGATTATAGGTAATTGAGTGTGCCGTGTCTTTTTTCTTACCTTTTCTAAACGTGTTTTCTTGGGTCTGTACACTTGCTGGCCTCTCCTTAGCTCAAATAGTTGAATGTCATCCTTTCATACGGTAGATACCTCTGTACGGTAGATACTCATAATTCACAAATAAGGATATTTCTCCCTTTCGGTTGCCAATCGTTGTGGGACTTATATTTCTTTGCTTGTTGTACTGGAGAGTTTTCAATGTGGAATACTAGTGGGCAAGAGCTAGGGTTTTCTTTCATGGGAATGTTCTAACTTTACGTTTGTGTTTTCTTGGCCTGTGTGTCCCACTATTCCATATCTCCTTTGTGCTCTTGCCGTAAAGGACCCTAATCCCGGGAGGAAAATAGTCGACATAGCTTTAGTTCTTCGGGCATAGGAAGTGGATGTGGGAGGGTTGCAGGCCTGAAGCACCTGAATCCAAGGAATTCCCAGAGCTGGGAGAGGAGACAGAAGCTTTTCCCTTGTCCATTCCGCCAGAGTCAGAGTCAAAGCCCACCCTCGGGGCAGGAACCTAGGAGACCCTGGTGACGCACTAACCGTGTGTCAAGGAGACAGCGCCTCTGATGTAAGAGCTGTAATCCAGCGCTGGTGATGTGCAGAGACTAAGAACATCTTTGTGTAGACTGGCCTTCCCAACTCTCTGGGCTGGCGAGCTGGAAAACCAAACTGACCCTGAAGAAATTGTCCCTTACATTAGCAATTCTTTTAGAATTAAAATTGATTCTTTTCCACCTCTTTTGTTCAAGGAGGATACTGATCCAAAGTATTATTTTGCCTTGGCCTATAGCATCAACACTGATACCTTCTAGAGATCTGAAAATCAACAGCACCTTACCCCGGAAGCAGTTAATCACCCCTAACTTTTTTGACCTCCAGTCCCTTAATTTCTTTTAGCAGACAGAAATGCTCCCACCGATGCAGAGATCACAGCCTATGGGATAATGGGGGGGGGGGGGGGGCTAAGCACAGGACAGCATTCTGGATTTTATGAGTTCACACTTGGTGGTGTACTTAAAATGGTCAGGGCCGCTGAGATGACGCAGGAGGTAGAGGCACCTTTCACGCAAGCCTGACCCCATGAGTTCAATTCCCAGAACCCACAAAATGGTGGAAGGAGAGAACTGGCTCCTCAAATTTGTCTTCTAACCTCCACGTGCACTCAACAGTACATACACACTCACATACACACATGCTCACACACACACACACACACACACACACCTGTACTCACACATTCAAACATGTACTCTCACACATGCATGCACACTCACATACACCCACACATTCACACACACACACACATGCTCACACACATGTGTGCTCACACACTCACACATGCACACTCACATACACATGCCCACACATTCTCTCTCTCTCTCTCTCTCTCTCTCTCTCACACACACACACACACACACACACACACATGCTCACATACTCACACATACACGCTCACACACACGTATGCTCACACATGTATGCTCACACACTCACTTACTCTCACAACACACATACACACACCCACACATTCACACACACAATTGATTGATCGATTGATTGCACACGAACAATAATAAAATATTTTCAAATGTTTGAAATATGTAGGAAATAAATAGGAAAGAAAAGAGAGACAGTCCTTTTCGAAATGAAATACATTCACGTTACTTCTTAACTGTGCTGAGAATTGAGTCCATACTATCCAGACAGTTGTAGATTTAATTAATCCCACTCTGATGGCCATTGCTGTTTTCTTCCAGGGAAAGCTGTACCAACAGATGAACCAGACATGGCAGACGTGTATCTGCTAAAAGATACTTTCTTCCTAATCCACAGTTTTCAAATACTCCTGTCCGGAAAGTACTGTCAACATGGTGTCCACACCCAGGGCCAATATGCATCAGAAGGCAGAATTCCTGCCCCAGCCCCAACCCCACCAGTCCTACACAGGCCTGGTTGCCTTGCTTTCCTTCTCCAGGCTGCAGAGAGGGAGGGCAGTATGGCTCCGAAGGAAATCAGAGAAGAGATGTTCACCCATGGCTGGGGCCAGTTCTTAACCTTAGATTGGAAAAAAGGAAAGAAGAGGGGGAGAAATCAGGGTGCACCTCTGAGATAAAGACCACGAGGACAATAGTGGAGCAAACAAAGTACTTCATACAGAAATGCCAAGGGAGACCTGGCCTCAGCGTCCCTGGATGGCTAGCGGGTGGTGGTTGCTCCCTAACCATGCGGTAAAGTAGAGGTGCGAATCTCGGATTTCTAACAGAAAGCTCACTCCCTTGTAGCTCCACAACTAGTGGTTTCTTTGTGAGTCATAGTTTGTGCTATAGAAATATTCACAGACAAAATATCGTAGAAGGTTAGTGTTTGAAGAATAAAACCTTCATCCTCCCTCTACCACTTCATCCTTTAGAACTTTTGACACCTAAAACATCAAAAGCTGAATTTCATTCTGCTTTTCTAGGGTCGAAGTAAAGAAGTTCACATTTCATACTGCATAAGTAGCCTGAAGAATTTGTATGAAATAAACATTTTGTTATAATCAACAACTTCTTTTAAAGAACAGAACACTTCCGCTACCTCAGATACGTCTCCTCGCTTTATCCCAGGAAACAACTGGAAGGCAGTCATTCTGTCCGTTCCAGTCTTGAACAGCTGTATATGCTTCTGTCCTTAGGAGAAGAAAATCATTTATTCTAGGTTCAGCATTCTCTACTCAGCCACAAATCATCATCCAAGCATGGGCCTTCTCTCTGTGAAGAGTCCGTGTAAGAAGTGACATAGAAAGTCTTCAGCTTGTAAGGGGATTGAGCACTTGCTGTGGGAAAAAAATCGCAAACCCCTCAGAAATTAGCATTTCCAAGTGGAACTATCGTGGGAAACTTCAGGAAACAAAACAAACAAACAAAAGAAGTGAAATTATGAAGGAGTTCAGTGGAACTCCGAGGTATTTTTCCTAGAAGGTTCTCAGTTCCTTTTCCTAACGAGGCTCACAGCTCTGTTGAGTAGATTGTTGAGCAGAGAACGAAGCCATCGCCATATTTTCTCAGCCACAGAAAAGGTACCTAAAGGAGAACATTGTGTAACTTGGACAGAAATGAAATCCACCGATACCCTACCAATTCCAATTGGCGCCTCAGACAACTGAGTACAGGTGGAGAGAGATTATCTTAGGTCTGTATGGATGTGGCACCTGTCAGGAATAAATCTTTGGCCTATAGCTTAGGCAGGAAATAGGTGGGACGTCCTGGAGGCAGAAAGGATTCTGGGACAGCATCGGGTGAGAGAGTCACTGGGATGATGTGAGGAGACAAGTGCATGGTGCCTGAGTACAGGTAACCAGCCAAGGGGCAGAACGTAGATTAGAATAAAAGGGTTATTTTAAGTTATGATCTAGTCAGAGAAGAGCCTAGCTGTATGGCCAAGGCATTTGTAAATATGTATTGACTCTACATCTTATTTCTGGGAGCACCAGGCTAGGAGGAAGAGCCACACCAAACTTCAACATACAGGGAAGACTCAGTCAGTCTCGACAATGAGCAAAAGAAATTCACACAAAACAGCACATCTGGAGAGAGAGTGAAACTTACAGACTTCTCTGGAAATACACCCATGGAATCGACCGAGGACTCTGACGGAGTTGTCCAATAGCTACGTTTACTATGGCCAAGGGGATAGGGTAAGGGATAAAACCAGAGTGAGAAGAGAATTTGTATGATTGTGGGTCTGTGGGACCTCTCAGTGATATTTACTTGGGTTTAGGAGTGGAGACCAAGAGCAGAACACTTGCCTAGTTTATGGAAGAACCTGGATTAATTTAAAAAAAATATCACCCACTTAAGAGTTTCTCAAAGTCTTTTAGACACTTAAGGGGGACACCAAAAGGAAGGCAGGTTATTCCATCTGGGAAAAGCTTGTATCTAGCCATTCCACACTGGCTCTAACGAGTCACCAGCCTAGGTCACAAAAGGTGAAGAGGAAAAGCAAGTCCTGTTCTTCCCTTATACCACATACTTTCCCCACTGCTCAGGGGAAGGGTTTCTCAATGCACCACTGGCCCTTTGACAATTCCCTTTTAAAGACACACTTCTGAGCTCCTCTATAACTTAAGGGTTCATGCACTTAATCATCCTGCTTTCTGAAGCTAATTGCCTCTGTAGCTATTTTATACCCTAAGGTGCCAAGGCGGGCTGGAAGGAGTGCCAGCACTTACTCAAATCCACTTCAGAGCTATAATCTATGGGAGACACCGAGTCACTGATCTCAGCTGGTTGCCTTTGCCATGCCACAGGGCACTTCCTTCTTTCTACAGGGGTTTTCATTGAGGAGGGGGAAACTCACTTTTAGACTACTTGTTATAGAAAAATTAAAAGGGAATTTTACTGGGAAATTATGTGAAGCCAACATTGAAATTCTCTGAGAGAGGAGGGGTGAAGAAGAGGGAGAGAAACAGAGACAGAGAGGAGAGAAAGGAGAGAGAGGAGAGAAAGGAGAGAGACAGGAGAGAGAGAGGAAAGAGGGGGGAGAGAGAGGCAGAGAGAGAGAGAGAGGCAGTGAGAGAGAGAGGCAGAGAGAGAGAAAGAGGCAGAGAGGGAGAGGCAGAGAGAGAGGGAGAGGCAGAGAGAGAGGGAGAGGCAGAGAGAGAGGGAGAGGCAGAGAGAGAGAGGGGCAGAGAGAGAGAGACAGAGAGGCAGAGAGAGAAAGAGGCAGAGAGGGAGAGGCAAAGAGAGAGAGGCGGAGAGAGAGGCAGAGAGAGAGAGAGAGAGAGAGAGAGAGAGAGAGAGAGAGAGAGAGAGAGAGCTCTATTCTTCACAGGCTGTGAATGCTCACAAAGAGCTACAGGGGACCTTCTGTGTGCTCTTAAGAACACTGTTAGCAACATAACCTGACTATAAAACTGAAATGTCTGCTGCCACCTCGCTCTCACTGTTTAACATCCCCAGGCCTCGCCAGCCTCCTATCATGAAATAAATTATGGAACACAATGGTAATTCATTGTGCATAAGAAACATAAAATAAAAATTATTTTATTTTTAAAGGCTTATTTTATTTATAGAGTACAGTGTCACTGTCCTCAGTCACACCAGAAGAGGGCATCAGATCCCATGACAGATGGTTGTGAGCGACCATGTGGTTGCTGGGAATTGAACTCAGGACCTCTGGGAGACCCGTCAGTGCTCTTAACCGCTGAGCCATCTCTCCAGCCCCGATAAATTATTTTAATTCTAACAAAAATATGATGGTAAGACCAAACCATGATTTACAAGCCTTTATGGAAAGGTAAACACTAAGGATGACACACACTTTTAATCCTAGCCGGGTCTACAGAGCAAGTCCAGGATGGCCAGGGCTACACAGAGAAACCCTGTCTTGAAAAACCATAAAAAAGAAAGAAAGGTAAATACAATTATCATAAGATCATAAGGTGATGTGTAAGAGAGGTCTTTTTCATACTCAATTCACCAAAAGCTTATGAACATCACCGTTCTGGCCTTAACATGACAGAGACGATGCTTCACCTGGGACATCTCACCAGCATGCTTGTCTAAACAAGACCTGCAAAAGACCATCCAAACTGACATGCCAACATGGACGGGGACAGTCTCACATGGCCTCACTCTTACAGGAAAAGCCAACCAAAGACTGGCGAAAGATGGAGAATCACTTTTTCTCCAAGGATAAGCCCAGATAAGCTATGCAATCAAAAGTGCTCAGCCCTAAACCCATGTATCTACTAACAACAGCAAACCGAGTAGGTAGGCTGTGTGTGTATACATGTATGTAACATGTTTATAAGAGGTCTTGAACTCAAGGGGAGTTGGAAGGACATGGAAGGAATTAGAAGGGGGAGAATTGGAGAAGAAAATAAAGTAAATACAGGACTCGCATATGAAATTCTCAGGATAAGTTTTTATATGGAAAGAAAAGGAACTTTTAGTTCTTTTTTGCTCCTTAGCCCCCAAACTCTCAACTTAAATGGTTTTCTGTTATGATTGCTCTCTCTGCTACGTGGATGTAGACCTCTTAGAGAACCGCTTTTTGTTTATTTGTTTGTAATTTTCTTATAGTTGTTTTTTTGTTTGTTTGTATTTTTCTTTTGTTTTTGGTGGTGGTGGTGGTGGTTTGGTTGGTTTGTTTTTGTTGTTGGTTGGGTTGTCAAAATGGAGTGTCAAAGAGCTTCCTAACTAAATAGGCAGTCCTATTTGCTGGCGGTCAGCTCTTGAGGAAGAGGAGATCCACTCCAGAGCTGCTGAGAGGTATTTTCTCATGTATGTGTGAGACAAGCTCTGACTGCACACTGTGCTCTTTTGTTAAAGAAGCATCTACAGATGACATTTTTTTCATTTTGCAGGAAACGACGAGTGCTCTGTCTCTGCTTCCTCTTACTTGAAGCAATCATTAAGAGAGTCTCTGTCAGTCACCCTGCAAAAGCAAAGACTCCAAACGGTTGATCCCCAGTTGCCACTTTTCTCTGCTCTAAGTCCACAAGCCATGAGGCCTCAGCTTGGGAACAAGCAATGAACAGCAGCAAAGCCTCAAGTAACCACCCCCAACCTTGTCCCAACCTTACTTCCCGTCCCATGGTACGTATAGTCTCAAGAACTTTCGAAGGGTCTCTGTTATACATCCGGGTTTCACATGGAGAGAAATCAGCAGGCCAAGGCTCATTTAAAGGCTATTTACGTAAAGCTGACTCTCCCCTCCTGTTGAAAGTTTGGACTTCTGACTGAGTCTTACCATGTCTTGGATGAGCCTTATCATCCAAGCCTTCGATACACTTGGTAGCTCTTCAACACTGGCGGTTGTTGCTGTTTTCACTTCTGTGTTCCTTCACCAGCCTGTACAACAGATCCCTTTGTTTTCTGATGCTTTATTCATATGGGTACAAACTGTCTCGACAGCAATCGTTTTCCATGGTAAGAATGCATCTGCTTCACAAGTTACTTCACTGACCTGAATGCTGACACGAACACATCCGCCTGGCCCAGCAGGAAGCAGAAGAAAGGACTTTTCAGACATTATCTTTCTCTGCCCCTGGAGAAAGCAGAGGACAAACCCAGAGGTTTGAAACAGGCGCCATTTTGTAAAGTTAGGCCTGGCCTCTGGGAAAATCAGCAATATATTGGGAAACAGGTGTGACGTAAAAAAAAATAGCTGCTTTCATTTCCCATAAAGCAGACAGGATTGAAGCCACAGTTAGGGCCGTTAGTACGAAGGAATGGAGATCCAAATAAACCAGTGTTTGCAAAGCCCTGAGTTCACTCCATGACACCTCAACAAGAAGATACAACTTTTAAATAAAAACTGCTGGCCAACTGCGAATAGGATGTCCGTGCACAGTGTACTCAACTGTGTATTGTCTCAATTTTACTGACACATCACAACAGGGACGCAAGACAAATGTTTTCTATTTCAGACGAGTAAAGGTAAACTATATTCAGATTTCTCCCCTCAGTGACTGTCCTCCTGGTGGGGTGACTTCATGGAGGGCTTGTGTGTCATGGTCTGTTTGTTTGCTCTGCCTCCGCCCACTCCTTCCCTCCCACTCGCTCCCAAACCCACCCTCAAGCTTCCACACAGCTGTGGAGGACAACTCAAATAGATATATTCTTATTGATGATTTGAATAAAGGCAACGTAAATAACATCACTGAACTTTTGGAAAATAGCACAATAACATGACATCTTATGATCTCAATCTCTGTTATTAGGTCAAGTTTCCTCTACCCCACGCACCCACCCACCCTCTGAACATCTGCTCTCTCCTACTTGAGATTGCATGGCAGCTTTGTCCGCATTTTAATTTTGCATTTTCGGTTGACTCTGTCTTAAGCCCTTTATTTACCTTATCACTACTTTGAATGACCATTGACTCCAATAAGCAAACAAAATATAAATGGCGTGTCATGAACTTCTAGCGTATTATTACGATCTTCTTCCTTTGGCCCGGGCATTGTCTTCTACATATTTTAGGTCACTGAGGACCTATCCTAATATAAACATTTGTTAGCAAAACAGGAGACGTACTGCACTAGGAGAACTATAGAGTTTCACACTTTCCTACGTAGTTGGTTGCTGCTCTATGATTTTTAAATTGCATTTTGCCGATTCCTAGGGAATCAATACATTTTACAGTTTCATATGGTCTTGTGAATCACCCGTTCCTGATAGTGGTGCTGTTAATGTAGACAGGACCGTGACAACTAGCATTTCCAGAGAGTGAAGGGAAAGAACAGTCGGAGGCCATGTTTCCATACTCTAGGAGGTCTTTTCTGTGGTGCTCCTCTTACATGCCATGTTCAGAGGTTGATTTGTGAACATGAATGCAGAGAACACAGAAGGATCCCCAGCTAACACATGTTCACTCTTCTTAAACCTAACCGCCATGCTTGCTAATTAGCAGAGAAAGGGTAAAGGTGTTATAGGGCCAAACCCCAACCCTACCTAGCAACTGAAAGAACTCATTCTGGTAAATTAAATAAATGTGTTGAGCCTGGGTCTTCACTTACAATACTAAATACTTCTACTAACCCCTATGCAAAATTGTTGGGAAGACCCAATCTGTAGTAAGAGTCGATAGATGGTAATTTTAGCTTAGTTTCTGAAACGCAACCCAAGAAGGCAGGGATCACCAGGAAGGAAACACCTGCTAATAGACCTACCAGTGGTGGACACCACCTTCCTGTTTTATAATCACTGAAAATGTATAGTTCAGAGAAATAAAAACTAGACCAATGTTACTAGGAAAACATAAAAACCTCCCTCCCCCTGTAGAAACAACCTATCCTAAAACTACAGATACTGTATGACTGGTTTCAAATTGTAAATGTCGCTTTTTGACTCAAGATTCCCCACTGTTATATCTACTGCTATGTCTCCAAGGCCCATCTGCAATGGGTGTTCACTGAACATTTGGACTGAGTATGGAAACTCTACTAGAATTATTAGAAGTTATTGACCAAGCCTAAGATAAGCACCCATCTGAAGGGAAATAGGAGTTAGATGACATAACTTCCGGACCAAAAAATAAAACTCCACAAATTTAAATAGCAATGCATGGAGTTGGCTTCACAGTAGTATTAAATGGCCTCCCTCCCAGATCCTCCAAAATGTATTAACATGAAACAAGAGAAATGGGTGTGAGCTTCAACATCATAGTATCTTCCTCTTTCAGGAAGGAAATCTACTGAGCTTTGTTAGAAAAAACAGATTTATATTTAAAATATAAGAATGGGAGACAGTGGATCTGGATGGCTAACGTGCTTGAATACTGTGCAGGGAGCTAGTATTTCAAGCACATGTCAAACAATGGGAGAGAGGGTGTAATGAGTTACAGCGTAAGTGCTGTTTATTCCTGAGTGGTCCCTGGGCTGCTCAGTACCTCCTGGAAATTGTTTATGTGCACAGACCCTGTGATCACGGGGCTATGATTAGCAGATGCTGACAGCGTGACAGCGGAAAAGGCATGAATCACCATTGCTCCATATAGGAGAAAACCGAGCAGCATCAACCGTGAGAAGTCAACTTCTCTTTCCATAGCCTACGCTGAGGAGACTGACGTGGTACTGCAGGACAGGGCAGAGAAGGAGAAGGAGAGAGAATGGTAAGGGAGGTATTTTCTATTTGGAAATTCCACTTAGGAAAACACTCATGGTTTGTGAAAATATAAATCCTTAATTTTTAAGAAACGGTTATTGACATCATAACTGTATTTAACTACTGAGTTTCCGAAGGATCCAGCACCGCATTTCCTAAATGGGCATACCAGAAGGAACACATTCTTCACGTTTCAGTCTAAGCTATTGGTACCAATAGGAACGCATTCACCACGCTTCAGTCTGAGCTATTGAGAACTAGAGATACGAAAGACACACAGAAAGAAGGCAAATAAAATTGATGACGTCTCCAAATTTCTAAGAATTATCTATCAATGAATTTGACTTGATGGTTGAGACTTTTAACAATGTGCCAAAAGAGTAGAAGTAATGTGATCTCATAGGGAAATAGCTGGGGAAAGGGCCAGGGAAACACCTTTTCTGACACAGATGAAATGCCTCCTGTTGTTAAGTTTTGCATGATATTGCTTGGCTAAGATGCATTACCCATCTTCAGCTTAAAAAACAAGGCTAATCTCATTGTTTCGAGCTTGCAGCCTCTGTCCCTTTGAATGAGATACAGCCATCCCATATCTTGAGTGTCTCTTTCAAAGACAGCTCTCAATTAGAAGTGCACACACTCCCCGTCACAGAAGCAAGTCAGAACATAGCTTCCTTTCATCTTCCTGAGGGCCTCCCTACCCTGGCTCTGAATGCTGACCCCTAATAACTAATGGAAAGAAGGCCAGGAAAACCAGCTAACTACAGGCAACCAAGAGGGGAAAATGTCCTCAAAATTCTACATAAGACAGGCTATGCTAAGACAATTAACGTTTATGTGCTGTTTTTTAGTCTCTCCACAAGGACTTACACAGGAGCACAGGAAAAAGCCCGGGGTTAGACGAGGCCTTTATCCACAGCTGAGTCTGATGAGGCCTCCTGGCAACACCCCAAAGCCAAAAAGACTTTGTTTCTGTCTTCTCAAAGTCCTGACCTCCAGGATTTAAGGAACCAATAACGGTTTCTCATTTCTTGAGTTATTTTTCTCATGCAACCCATGGCAGCTGTTTGCCAGCTCAGCATTCGGACTAATTTGTTACAGAAAATGGGGTAAACACATGTTTACTAAGATCTCTGGATTACTACAAGGCCTAAGTGCATATTATACGTGACCATGGGAGACTTTCATTAGCTTTCTGTATTGCAGAATGAGAACTTGAGATCCAGAACACTTCTTTTTGAGATCTCTTCGTTTCCCACATCTGTTACTTTATTTTGGTTTGGAAAGACAGATGTCAAGTTATTCTGAAATACAGAAAACCGTACTTCTGTATTAGCTACATATACATTAAGAAAAAAAAACAGTTTTTACCTGTATGTACAGAAACTGGGATTTATGGGTAGACAGGAAATTCTGCATGCTTATGTTGTAGGCTAACGATTCTGTGCTTTCAGTGAAGGGAGAACATACGCTGCTTGGATTCTTTGAACATTAAATCCTATAACCATTTAAGTCCATATATTTTTATCATGTTAGTATTTGCCTTCAGTTGGAAGCAAAGAGCAGTAACATTTAATTTCAGAAAGACAAACTGACATTTGGTTGTCCAGTCCGTAGCGGACAGCTCTTAGCAGCCACGTGCATTTACTTCCTTAAAAAACAGTTTCCGGGAACTTTTCAGTGAGCCAGAGCTTCCCAGGACAGAGCCAGTGTGCTGTCCCTTTGTCTTCCCTGGGGCTCTGAGCACCAGTTAGTGAGGGGAAAGAAATTGAGTGGGGGCTACGTTTTTCTCAAGTTTAAAGCCTGCTCAACCATCAGAGTTCGGATCCAACTTAAGTATTTTGGTGCATGATTATATGCTTCTGTCCTTGCCCAAAAGCAACTTCTGGTTGCTAAGACAGGAGAATCTGGAGAAGTGCAGTAAAGATTTGATGCAGAAGTGAAAAGACTTCTTAGATATCAAAGAGTGTCAAAACCACATCACGATGAGTTATATGTAAATGAATCAAAAACTTGTGACTCGTATTTCCCTAAGAACACACATGGATTTTTTAGAAGAAATGAATGAAAAAAAAATCCCAACACAATAAAGTTGGCATATTGTTCACCGATGCTTAAAAGAAAATAATTAAGTACTTACAAAACACACAAAAGGGATTTGACTAACCAGATCTAAGACTCTAGGCATGTTTCTCAGCTGTTCCCAGCGTAGGGTATCTTCAGGGACCTCTCTCTTATGACTAAACCCAACTGAAACACAAAAGCACACACTCTTAGTCAAATTATAATAAAAAACAGACTCAGGCATAGTGGTGCATGCCTTTAATTCCAGCACTCAGGAGGCAGACACAGGCAGATCTTTGTGGGTTTGAGGCCAGCCTTGTCCACAGAACAAGTGCTAAGTAGGGATTACACGGAGAGACCCGGTTTCAAGGAAAAAAATTTAAGTAAAAAAGAAAAAAAAACAAGTTTATTTTCTTTTCAAATTTATTCCCTATCTTTAACAAAGAAAGGTTATTTCTCTTCAATATTTATTATCAAACACCTATTATATTCCAGGATGTTGTTCTAGGCTCAGGGAATCCAGTGGTAAATGAGACAGTCGGATCAATATTTATAAAGTATATCATAACAAGAAACTTTCCTGACATGCTACTATTATAAGAATGTTCCTCAGTTATTGTCAGACATTTTGGACACATTTTAGTCACTTAGGTAATTAATTTTGTGAGGGCAGAATAAAATGTCCCAGAGAGTATCAACTAGATGCTATGTGAGGTAGGCCTCAAGCTTAATTGGGTTAGATTGTTAGCAAAGAGGATATGGAAAAAATGTCCAAATTGATCTGATCTTCAAGAAGCAGCTGTTATAAGAGAAAATTATGGCCGCCTATAAGCATCTCATATCAATCAGCCACAACTGACACAGTCACATCCCACCTTTAATAAAATACAAATCAACGGGATAGTAACTGAGATACAGTTTCATATAGTTCCTACTCAAGAGAGGCAGTGTAAAGAACAAACTTAGGCCCACCATTTAGACGCCCTGAGCCACCTGAGTACCATGTAAGGAAGAAGACATTGAGATGAAGCCCTAAACTATCCATAAAGTATACCTTAAGTAATGCACTCCAATTGAGTGACCTGCTATTCTAAGCTCTGACCTCCAAATCCCCACCTCCCCTCATTGTACAGCTTTTCCTGTGGCTTCAGAACTCCCTACCCAGGGAGGAGCGTTATTCCCTCATTCTCGGTAGCTTTGTCACAGCCTCTCGTGTGTTTTCCCACTGTGATTTTCCCAATGTCTACCCCAATGCCTTAATCATAATGATAAGACAGTTACTTATTGTAATGGATGGATGGATGGGTGGGTGTCTTGATGGGTAGATGTGTGTGTGGGAAAATGGATGGGAGGATGGATGGATGGATGGTTAAGTGGATAGATGGATTAATTGCATGGATGGATGGATGGATGGATGGATGGATGGATGGATTGATGGATGTTGGAGAGGTATGGATAGGCAAATTTCCCTGGAACAACTACTGATCAGAAGATCTGGTTTCACAGATACTCTTATTCCCATGCTTCTAATCCATATATCCTGGTACAAGATAACACAGAGAGACTTTGTTATTTAAAGAGACCAGTATTGAGATTCCTGATCTGTTTATTACCTGTATTTTACTAGCCATCCTAAACACCCATCCACTTTCTAAGATAAATTCAAACCAGATAAGCTGAGAACAAACTGATCACTTACATACAACTAGAAGAGGAGAGCTGTCTTAAAGAAACCCATTGCCAACTTTTCTTGAGATCTATGTCTAAGAACTGTCACCACGAAGACTACTAACCGGGAACTGAAGACAGGATAGATTGCTCTCTAAGATGTCAAACCCAGACAGAATGTATCAGAAAGCAGCTGTAAGGTCAATGGCTGTCAACATGCATCAAATGTCTTCCTGAGGTTTGGAAAGAAAGTACTAGAATATCTAACCCTAATTTACTAATTACTCAACTAATTAAAATACATCTTAAAAAGACTTTGACGTGAAAAGAAAATCTTTATATAAATCCAGCTTCACTAGAATTACTATGTAGGTTGTCACTGACCTCTGCATCCAAGCCAAGACTCCATAGCCTCAGCCATAATTCAGAGCACATCACTCTGCAAACAGTGACCGCAGGCACTGGCCATGTACTACAGCCCACAGACAAGGTTGTATGGGGGCTTATATCTCATACCACCTCATTTTTAAGTAAACTATCCTTTTCAAAATAGTTAGGGAATCTAAAACACTTCCTTAGGGGGTGAAAACACTGGAATAGAAAAGCAAGCTAATGAGGTAAAAATTAACTAACAGCAAGACACTGTCAAAATTAATAAATACTACAAGTAAAACCTCTTCCTGTACCTGTATTATAATATAAACATATGATAATCTTTTGTAACTGACACACTAACAAATCATCTGCCCCAAAAATACTGTCAATAACATTTATGTCAGTGAAAGAAACAGTCATTTGTAAATTTAATTTTTTTAAATTGTGCTTAAAGCATCACTTGTTACAAATTTACATTTGTTTTATCAAATGTATCATATTCTGATGTATTTTAGTCCTAATAAGAGTACAGAAGTGAAAGCACATGCTCTTTAACTGGCATGCGTTTTTGCCAGTGAGTTTGGAGACCTGCCCTGGAAAGCAATCTGCACATATACGTATACAGGCAATTAGCTGCCTTAAGTCAGCACAGCTCTGCAAGTAGGACTGAGTGAGCCGAGTTCGGTCTGGGTTCCCAGGGACCACCAACAGTCAGCCAGGAGACAAGATACGTGCTGGCAGGCATCCCAGAGAGCCTTTCAGTTTTCATCTCAGGGAAGCCACCTCATGGTTAGCAGTCAGAAGGAAGACCCAGGCAGGAAGATCAGCCCACACACATCCACTAACATCAGTGGACATCCGTGGCCCTGTTTACACCCTTTCCTCAAGGACAGTATCAATTGAGGACTTTGAAAAGGTTTTGAAGAGGAAGTTGAAAGGCGAATGGAATTTGACTTTCTAGATGGAGAGGGGGAAGGTTTAGAATGCTTGCAAGCAGTCAGGGGCCGGGGGTGTAATAAGACAGGATTTGAGGACAAGAACACGTGGACCATGAGGTGACTCAGTCCGGAGAGATGAAGGGTGAAATGAGCTATAATCCTTGCAAGGGAAAACGAGCAAAGATGTTCGCGATGTGCCAGGATCTCAGTTTGAGACGCAAGAGTTAATGATGTGCTTGACAATGGAAGCAAGAAGATTCATCACTGGGCAAACTGAAAACAGGCAAGCCGTCTAAGCCTGGAGTGAAGCATCCTTCCCCAGCAGAGGTTTGGGCCAGAATGTAGAAGAAGGAGGATAGTTAAGGCCGCCCCACCTCTCAGTAGGCAGGAGCGTTGTCAGTAATGGATTGACGGGGCCAGCCTAAAGAAGAATGCAAAGAACAGTAGCCTTATTTACTCAGGCAACGAAAGAGGAAATCGCATCATGAGGATGAGACAAGTTGAGCCACAGAAGTCATAACAAAACTAAACAAGCACAGTAAAAAACAAAAAACAGAAAAAGACTGATGAGGGAAAAATAAAACCATTGAGACTAAATAGAATTACATGTAAGGAAATATGGATTAAAATGTAGATGAATCAGGAAGAATGACAGTGTTGTAAAGTCAAGTTTCACTCATATAACACTACAGGAGGTGAAGAAAGAACTTTTCAACTGATATGGGGACCAATCCCTGCCTACCAGAAGGGAGAAAACAGCTTGTCTTAGAGCGAGGAGGAATGCCCAAACCCGAGCCTCCACACCAGGGTGCTCCTTGTCTGTCTGATACTCAAACATCAGGCCATATTGTACAACACTTAAGCCTTTGGCTCGCCCTGAGCGTGTCAGGGGTACCAAGCTGTTATGTCCACAATCCACGGGCTCGTCAGTATGAGAAATAAAGAAACTAACTGGTAAAATACATTCATGGACGGAAGACTTTGGGAGTTGGCAATAGCAGAACTGAATGTGAATAGTTAACCTTTGAATGCTACCTCCTTATGAGTGACAGGTCCTGTTGTGTCTGCACCTGCTGGGTATGGGGACATCGCCTATTCTGTTCTACCCTTGCTGGGTGCAGGTGCGTTACCTGTTATGTTCTGCATTTGTTGGGTGCAGTGACCCCCAGTCTCCTATCTCAGAGAAGAGCTGTTCACTTCGCCATGAGTTCCAATCCTTGGAGCAAATGTGACGTCCTACTTGAAATCTGGCAAGGTCTATTAGGAATTGCATGGACGCACTTCTTGGGGGATTCTTTAGTGAGAGAAGGACCACATCGGTGTGGCTGATGAACTGGACTTGACATCCCTTAAGGCACTGAGGAAAGATAAAGAAGAAGCTATAACTACTCTCTAGGGAGAGGGGTGAGGAAAGGCACCACACAGCTTCCTTTCCTAATTATTTTTATTTTAAACTTGTTACTGAATGGTAACCCAAACGTATCATTGACTTGCAAAGGCAGTAGGGAAAAATTATTTTGAAAGCCAAGCAAGAAGGTTACTGTAGGCTTGGATGGCCTTAATGATGGTAGAGCATTTAACTGCTCAGCTATTGAGTGTGCAGTTTTGAATAAATCTTATTTCTTCTGTGTGGTTATTGGGGAATATCGTAAGGTAAAGAAACACAGCTACCTAATTAACTCATCTTTCATATTTATATTGAGGATAATTCATTTACACACAATATTCTTTTTTAATTAAGTTAGGAGATGAGGAATCAGTAAGAACTTCTTAAAAGTGTAGCTGAAAGCGGGGAATAAGCAGGATCCTTTGCCGTATTTTTCTGACCCTCCCCCACCCCCAACAAAGGCGACTGAACTCTTTCTGTAACATTTTTAGACAAAGCCGCACATCCCAGCAGGTGTTTCATGTGTAAGTCATGTATGGCAACTGCGAACCTCTCCCTGAGTGAGAGAATCTTCAATTTCTATAGAGACCTATAATATCCAAAAGCAATCAAACAACTGTTTTCTCTCTAAATGATTTATTTATCTTTTTTTTTTTACTTCAGACTGGAGGCTGACGGTTCAGTGATGAACGGTCTTATGCGGCCCATCATTTCTTTGATGTGATATTTTGGTTCCAAAACCTCACTGCTACCTAACATGGGAGGGTTTTGACTACAACGTTTCCTTGTGTCCTCTTATACACTTTAATCTTGACAAAAAGCCCATGAGATCCACTGGAACTGAGGACTTTTTATCAAAACAAAAAACAAAAAAACTATAGTCACCGTGCTTCAAGGTCCCAGTCACAGGAGGGACAGTGCTAATATGACAGGGGATGAGCAGCTCCTATCTGCCCAGACTTTCTGGAGAACACAGGAAAGACCACATCGGCAGGAGTGACTGCCTCAGAGAAACTCTTTCCTCCTTGGTCACCATTTGACTTAGTCTAAGCAGTAATGAAGGAAAGGTGCAGAAGTCTTTCTAGTCCAAATTTCACCAGAATTATCTACATTGCTGAAGACTTCTTGGGAAATAACACGCTGAAGACTGTGGTGACTCAGGAAACAGGATAAGCAGAGGCAGTGTGGGAGCCACAGTGCTCATGATTCAATGTCCAGTACAGTGAGCCGCAAATGACCCTCCCAACGCCCAATCCTTTGTGGAAGGTTCTTCAGTCAATGCCACGACCCTCAAGGCATAAAATAACCTATACCTTGGTTATTCTGTGCTACCTCTTTATCTGTGAACTGATGGTGGCTGCCATGATTGAACAAGATACTCTGAAGCCCTCAGTAGGGCTCCAATGAGTTCAGTGTCCTCCCAGGAAAGCTCAATGCTATCTGTGGGCTGCAAGACACAATATAAGAATTATACAGAAGAAGGGGTGGGTTTTGTCTTGCCTTTCTTACTATCTCTATTTTTTAGTCCATACACAGCCTTCTCATCCTATGCTGACTGCTCTTAAAATTCAGTCGTTCTACTGAAAGTAGTAAGGGTCTTCACTGACTAACGTTCATAGAGGCAAATACAAGGGGGCGGTGGTAAAGAAAACTGCATTCCGCTTGCACAGGAAGAGAAGTGAGCTTATGACCCAGTGCTCATGGAGTTTAAGCCCTTTCCTTGTGGCAGTCTTTGCTCTTTGGGAAGAGGCCCCTATCGTGGCATACCACAGGCAGTTTTGAAATGTGCATACAGCGAGATGCAGAGACTCCAGTCATGTCCACACATGAGCTGACTTCTGTGTTCAACCAAGCATCTTCAGAGGAAAAGGAATATTGCATCAAACTGAGTATGTGCTATAACCAAACCCTTTAATTACAGCTTCACCGTCCTGAAGGAGGTGGTCACTAATTTAAAATCATCTGGCTACTGCTACACAAGCAAGAGGATGACCCCAAACCAGGTCTGTCATAATGACCAAGTTCTGTGCCACTTAATTCTACCGAGTAACTAGCCAGGACAGGAATCACCTTGATTCCATGGCGAGACATTGTGACATCTATACCATAAGTTTCTTTGATGAAGACTGCAGGCTTTCCACAAGGCATCCTAGTAACTAGCTACCCGCTGGCTACTTGGATTCTAATTGCATTTATAGAGCACTGATTTCAAGGGAAGTCTTATAGAGCACAATTCATTCTAAAATTCTAGCAAGGACCATACAATAATGAAGTCTTTTTAACAAGCAGTTTTGTATTGTTTATATTTACTGAACTTTTTAAAATATATTTTTGGTGTTCCTTGCAACTTTGAGGTCATTTAAAAGTCATGACTTATCTCCATTAATAGAGTTCAATGGTAGACTGCTTGCCTTTGATTGTACACAGTCCTGGGTTTGATTCGTAGCCCAACAAAAATTTAATAAAGGGCAATAAAGGCCAGTAAATAGCCCAATGGCACAATATCTGCTATGATTTCTATAATCATTTCTTTCTTATAATTGAAGTAAACACTCAAATAATAATGCTTTGCAGCTGCATAGCATGCAGATTAAAAATCCACAATCCCATCACCGAGTTACTGTGACAGGCTAGTGTGTTTTCCTATGTTGATACATGTGCTAACAAAAGTAGTAAGTTGGGCTGGAGAGATGGCTCAGCCGTCAAAGGCTAGGCTCACAACCAAAAGTAGTAAGTTAATCAGCACACAACGCTGTGCACTGCCCTTTATAGTTTATAGATAATATTAGCACTGACGACCAATAACAATCATGTAGTCTACTGGAGAGCATCACTTTTGGGAGAGGGGCTGTACTACCATTTACTAACTCTTTTGGTGTTTTGCTTTTACTGCTATAAACAATGATATGTTGAACATTTTATGCATACATTTCTGTTGTCATTTTAATTTTCTTCATCAAACAAACTCCTGGTGCTAAATTGTTGAGCACACTATGAACACCCGAGGAACACTTGCGTGTAACCTACATATAGCTTTACGCTTGTCTTATGTCATGGTTGATGAATTATATTTGCCTGGACTTAGCACAAAAAATATATACATTTAAAAATTCAATGCTGATCCCTTATGAAATAAAGACATAAGCGCATAAATGATTTTAGATATTTCCTCAGCAACATAGACCAGTATAGTTAATTAATGTGGATGATAGATAAAGGCCTACCTGATGATATGTCTGGGATGGAGGGGGAATTAAAAGATAGAGCGGATCAGAACGAGGGTGAGAGCAAGGGGCCAGGACAAGGCACAGAGGGATGTGGTTGTCATTGCTCCCATCACAGGTAACCCACTTCTTTCCAGACATAACTAGTCCACAGCTTTGCAAACTATGTTTTCAAACTCTATATGGATGCACATATCTTGTTTACATTTTCTGTTATTACCTTATCATATGTTTCTCCCTATATTGTATTCTGGTATCCATGCTGGTGGACCAGTTTCTACCCACCTCATTCCTGGTATGTTGAATGTCTTCACAAGTGGGCAGGAGAGAATATACAAGGTAATTCTCTCGACACAGAGGGCAGCTTTTAGACAATTCTTTCTACACAGATGGGAAAGCATGGGGGTCTCCCACCTACTCACTTCTATGACTCTCTGAAAACACTCCCGCCTTGCAGGCCCTCTTCTGCTACAGGAAAGAAGCTTCTAGTTCATAATACCACACAAATACCTATCTCAGGAATACTCCTGCGGCTCTCGCCTCTGTCCACACAAACCCCGCTCCTCTTGTATTTGATATATGGTGAAATAATCGTGTGGATATTATTAAATGCTGGCTCATGTTCTGAGTAAAGTCAGCAGCTATATTAAGCAGAAGCAGTGATCTTTTTCATTGTGATTTCCTAACCCTGCCTCTTCAGAATGCTTGTGAATGAGGGACCAGCTCTTCCATTCCTTTCTTTACTCCATGCATTTATTTCTCAGATTTGCTTTTCTATGTTTAAAGAATAGCTATTAACATCAGATGCTATCTACCACCAGGTGGTATCTTCTGGGCCAAACATGGAGCCATCAGTAGAATGGATGGAAAAGGCAAAGAACAAACAAGCAACGGCTGCACAACGCAAATGAAGGGCCATACGTTCAGCACAGATGCTAGACAGAACTGAGTTGATCAAGTAGAAGTGGAGACAGCAAGGTGTCAGAGTCAGGAAGAAAAGGCCAGGTAAACAGAGAGGAAGCATGTTCTGGAGGGTTGATGTTTGGTCCTGGTGGGGTCCTCATGGGGAAAAAACTACATGATATGTTTTGAGAATTCCTTCCATTGGAAGAGGTAAATCATGTCTACCCCTTCCTTCCTCATAGGGTACCAACAACAAACCAAAGTATGATTCAAAGAAAAGTCATCCGGAGGAACCAATCAGTTTTCGGGGCAAACTTACAAAGAGTGCATGGGTAAGATTCTGCCTTCGTGAGCATGAACAGCAGAACTGGAAGGTCTTCACCCAACGTGGATGATGGCTTCTCAATAGCAGCATAGGTGGGATGCCCCTTCAGGTAATCTCCTCCACCCTATATAATCTCCCTATATACTCTTCAACAGGCAATTAGGGCACAGTTGCATGCAAATGGTTTTGAAGAGCAGCTAGAATCTCAGGTGAGGGTCCTGCACCATTCCCTCTTTCTATAAGGGAATGTTAATGGCCAACAACCCCATCATGATAGACTCTTGCAAACAGGCATGGCCAACAACCTCATCTTGATAGACTCTTGCAAACAGGCATGGCTGCTATGATCAAAACTAAAACAAACAAGCCCTACCCCAGGTGTTATAGATAATACTGATATAGACAAAATTATAATTACCATGGTAACCTTTGAAGAGAAGGGGTTGACTTCATTAGCTGTAACAGCAGCTAATGTACGAAGCAGTATGAAGTAGGCTGAAGCTTGGTCTCAGGACTGCACCAAGGCCAAGGCTAGAAGGGAGGAGACTGCTGTTTTCATGGATCTGCCTCACAGCTACACTTCCTATAGAATCACTTTAATGCAGACTGGCAAGCCCCACTACTTGTGAGCATTGTGTGTCTATGTGTGCAGACAGACAGTGAACTGAGGAAATGATAGCAAAAAAGCAAATTGCTACTATTAAGTAGCGACAAGCTGAGGCCCTTGGCAGGCATGGGGAAGTCTCCAAGTGAGAAGACTAAGTAAAGATGATACATAATGTGATTATTCCTTTATTATAATACCCTAATTCTCCTGAGACTTCAAAACATCTCTCCTTTGCATCTCAGTCTCCATTCTGCTAGCTGAGGCATGTTAATGGATGTCAGAACAGCCCTTGAGTTTTTTCCTATCAAGTCTGCTAAGAGGGGAGAAGGTTCCTGTGGTTAATTGCGGGGGATCTCCCACTCTTTTGTTTTAAGGAAAGTTTAAACAAAATGATCACCCACTCTGGGGCTTTAAACAAAGTTCAAACAGAACAAAGTTCTCTTGCCAAGGTTTAAGGCGAATTTCCTCTGTCCAGATGGCTTCCTCAGGCAGGCCAACGCAAGAACCAAGACCTCGCCCCTGCTGCCTTTTAATGCTGCTCCTTGATTGTCGCTAACGATCCCCAGCTGTCCTGCATTGCCAGCTCCTTAACCTCTCTCTGCTGGCCACATCTGCAGGCAACTTTGAAAAGCAGGGGGAAGATGCTTTGGCTAGCCTAAAGCAACACAGGTTGGATTCTGAGTGATGGCACATACACTGGGGACATGGTTAGAAACTAGTTTACAAAAAACCTTCATGAGGTGTGTGTGCATATGTGTGTCTCTCAGTGTGTGTGTAAATAAGTGTGATAATGGGGAAATTCACTAGCTATTGCAAACCCATCAAGAACCCAGAAATGTAGCCATTGTCTTGACAGGCCATATTCCTTGTTGACCAGTGCACCCACTTTCTGGGCAGCAGCCTGAGTTGGGGTGATGGCCCTGAGGATTCTGATGTTCCAGTGACATGTGTCTACTTTCTTCATTGTCCTCCACAGCTGTGCATTGAACTCAGGCCTGTCACTGGTCAGGCACATTCACTTTTGATCTGTTCCAGAAATAAGTGGGTCACGTCCATGGCCTGTATTAATTTAATGTTTCCTCCTCTGTTCTCTGTGTGCTGCAATCATCTAGCTATGTCATCCAGTGTACCCAGAGGCAAGGACAGGATCTTAATACGCAAGCCTGCCAGAAGTCTATTGGCATATGCACTAAGAAATACAGTTTCATGATACTACCCTACAAAGCCCAGTATAGTTTCACCATCAAGTCTGCTTCCTTTCTGTCCATTTGTATCCTGGTCTGTGCAATGTGTCCTGCTTCCTTCTCATCCTTTTTGAGAAAGGAGAGTTTGGTTTTTTTTCTCTGCAAATGAATGTTCCACTTCCGTGTATACTTATTTCATGGGTTCTTGGTATCCGTGGGCCAGAAGAGAGAGCTGGCACCTCTAGAACTGGAATTACAGGTAGTTAGGAGCCTCCCTGTGGTGTGCTGGGAACCAGAATCATGTCCTCTCTAAAAGTAGCAAGTATTTGTGAGCAATATCTCCAGCACACCACTCCTTCTATAAGTCAAGCCCAGGGCTTCCCATATACTACCAATGAGGTACATTCTGGGGTCCCCCAGATTCTATTTCTTTTATTTTTTTAACTTTGATTAGATGATTTTATTGATTGAATTTGGGGGGAGGATGTATGCCACAGTGTGCTGAATTGCATGGTTCAGCCAACCAAACTCAGGCCATCAACCTTGATGACAGGCACCTCTACCTACTGACGCCATCTTGCTGGCTGAGATACCAGGTCTTGAAAGAAGCAAACACATTGTGTTTAACTTGAAATCCAAACACTTATCTGACTTAATGAGGATTGCTTTCTTGTTTGTGTCTTTGGTTTAGCTCATACTAAGACAGTTGAACTCTTCTCTTATTTTAGAATATTGGGAAAAAAAGTTTGAACTTCCTGGCTCAGTCGATAAAAGCAGCAGAAGGATAAGGACTATAATAGCAAGAAGACTCCAGGCTTTATCTTCAGACCTAGATGAGGCTCTGTTCCTGGGATGCCCATCAAGATGTGCTGCAAGCCTGCCCACAGGTGGGTATATCTGAACTTTACGAACAAAGGACATATTTTCACTTTAGGGTTCATTGTGGGAATTAAAGATAATATATGGAATGCTCGCCCAGCATCTGGTATATGTTTGACACTGCTTATCAAAACTTTACATTTAGTCAAAATGTGAGCCCTTTTTTTCCCAGTGAGACACAATTTTGTCCTTGAAGAGATAATATAGAGAATAGTGGGTATTTCTGTTTAAAAACATTTCACGCATAGATGTGAAGTCACTGGCAACTGACTCTGTTACACGTAGTGGCCCCACATTCCCTCCAACCTCCAGGGTTTTTGTGATTAGCACCAGCCCTCCACCCAACTTCAAATCCACACGGACGTGCAATTGCAAGGTCCACTCTTGGCTGGCTTGGCAAGTGTGAAATGGCATCTTTCAAACTGCAGCACAGCTCTGACTGTATCCTCACAGTCCGAACCTAGATGCCACCTGGCTATGAGTGTGGCATTCAAATATCTTCACCAGAAAGGAAATTCTAAAATGAAGCTCCTCGATCGACCTCTGCTTTCATATTAGTATTTCAATTCCCATGTTGACTGTTGCTCTCTAATAAAAGCTCCTTGTCAATCATACAAATACTTAAATGTATCCCCCCCACCCCCAACATAGGAATACCCCTAACTGCATCAGTTCTGTACTGCTAACCTCTACACAGTGTACTAGGGGCTTTTGATAATTACAGATTTTAAAGGGAGATTTGACAGGAAGGAAGACAATGTGGAGACAAGATACCTTCCCCCATTTTCCTTAAAAACACACAATAAGCTCTTCCCAGCTGCCTCTCAAATCAATGCTATATTAGTGAGCAGTGTTGTAAAGTACTAAGGACCAGTCTGAAAGAAACTTCTTATTCATTTCCTTACTTTTCGCTAAAAAGTTTGCTGAGCAGTGGCTTCCAGGGCGCCATCAAGTCAAAAGAAAGGAACAGACCAATTGAGTTGAAAAGCGGTTCACTCTTCACACAGTATGACATCCCCTATATATGTGAGCACCCTCAAATGCATTCTGAGTTCCTCTTAAACACATTTGCCAGATGTCCTTTAAATTCTCAATATAGCTTATCTTTAAAGAGATTTACAATAAATCCAGGCACAGCCATTCCACTTCCCTTCTTGCAGGTCAAGCTGAATGATCAGCGCTCCCTTACGCTAACTCTGAACACCCCTCTCCAGGAGAGTACCCCACTAATTTGCCATCTATTCAATAGAGCAACAACACGATATTATGTCTTGTATATACATAAATAAAACATATGTAATGACGAATCAACAATAGTAATAAGTCTTATAGCAAAACAATAGCAGCTGCAGCCTGGAACAGATGTTCGAGGAACCATGCCCAGAAATCAGAAACAGCCTTTGTGCTAAATCAAGGAAACAGAGGCACACTGCGCACTCCATGAGAAACCCTGCCAGAGCCCTGCGGCTTGGCCAGTAGGTGGTCTACTCTCTATACAGCAAACAAACAATCAAAGAGACACTATGTTGGTTTGAGACTTTGTTTGTATCAATTTTCCATTCCCATTTGGTCAGCTGGACTGAGGGACACTTCCCCAAACCAATCTGTTTGTGGATTCTAGAACCACTGAAAAGGATAGCCGGTGCCATAGAACACATAGTTGTTCACCTCCGCAGGCCTCAGCTGAGGCATTTCCAGACATATAGGTTGGTCTGGAATTCCCAGGTCTGATTTCTGGGCATGGTTCCTCGAACATCTGTTCCAGGCTGCAGCTGCTATTGTTTTGCTATAAGACTTATTGCTATTGTTGATTCGTCATTACATATGCTGGACCTGTGCTGGTAGAATGATAAACTATCCAAGGTTTTCAATGCCAGAATGCTGCAACCCCAATTCTTTTCTACCAGTAGACTTAAGATGAAAAGGACATTGATTTTCTCTCTGCATATCTATATGAGTGGGGGATCCTTGGATGGCCAGTTTCAGATAAGATCAATCAGACCTGAAAGGACTGAAGACTAGAGATTCCCTACTATTCTCGGTGAGCTGTCGGCCTGTGAAGGAATCTGGCCACAGGATGTAGCTAGCACAGATGTGGTTACGAAGGATAGTATTGCCTTCATTTGATTTACTTTAACAAATCTTAAGACAATAACAGAGGCAGATCTATTCTAGATGAGTTTAATATTATCAAAAACAAACTTCTGTGACAAGCCGTGGCAGCACATGACTTTAATCCCAGCACTTAGGAGGAAGACCCAGGTGGATCTGCAAGTGTGAGGCCAGCCTGCATTAGCTTAGGCTACACAGTGAGGCCATGACTCAAAGCAATATGTCTGCAAAACAGGAAAAGAATCGATTATGGAGCATTTAATTCATATGCCACATCTTAAAGACATATATATATTTCATATGCTGAGATACGAAATAAGCATCACTCATTCCCCAACAATTGTAGTTACTTTTAAAAAGACTGTATCGATGCATAGACAGTTAAGAAAATAGCATTCTTAATAGGAATGTCAACAACTCTTTTTTTTTTTTTTTTTTTTTTGCCTACAAAGTAATAGTCACAGAATAGGACTAAGGACTTAGGCTGACTCCTGAAGACAGAAGGAGCAGAAGGAGAAGAGTGCACTTGGCGATCCAAGCACATGTACCAGGGCTGGGATGTGAAAACAGAGTGAGACAGACTCTCACCCGAAGGAGAAAAATCTTTTCCACTGATAGTAGACCTGGGAGTTCCTAACACAGCCAGTTTCTTTCCTCCTTCCCCCATTGAAGGCTTCTCTTGGTCATTTGAGCCATGTGGCTGATGATATGAACAGTACCTTGGACTTTGGGCTTAAAATAGATTCTTCTACTATTCAGGAAAGTGGGCGTGGCCACAGAGTCACAATAACTGTCAGCAGCACTCATAGCAATCAGTTAATAAGAACTATGGACAGTCTACATCTGTAAACAAGTATCAGAATAGACTTGGAGGTGGAAAGGACAGGGGAGAGATAGGCTGTTCCAAACCAGTGTTCTATTTGGTCTTAACAAACAGCAAGCAAACAAACAAACAAACCCAGAAAAGTCTCCTTTAAATGAGGTCTTCAAAGTCATTGCAATTTCTCCTCCCTCCCTCCTTTTCCTTCTTTGTTTTCTCATTGGTTTTATTTTGCTTTGTTTGAGGTAAAGTCTTGCTGTGAAGGCAAGGATGGTTTGATCCTAGCTGTGTAGCCGAGGGTGGCCCCAAACTCCTCCTCATGCATAAAAAAAGAAAACAATAATTTTGGAACGATGAGATTGACATGAAAATCCAAGAACAGTCGCGTCTTATTATGACCCAGAAGGAACAGAAGAGGCTGCGGATAACTGAAAGGAGCCATCATCAGACTTTGACAACAGAGGTCACCTATTCCGAGTGACAGGATTTCCAGGGACACAGCATTGCCTTCCAATGGGCCCAGTCATCATGTGACTTTCTGTTTGGAAGATCTTGATTTTTAGAACACACCTATAGAGCGATTGGAAGAGTTTAATTTTAATAGAGGGAAAAATGCAAATAGCATAAGCCTAGACAATTCAGAAATGATACAGATGAGAAGTTGAAGCACAAAAGGGAAGTGAGAGATGGCATGATACTTGTGATTCCTCACGAGGTTCATGTTCTAGAATGTGACAAAACAGAACAGCACTTTAGTGTGAATGTCTGAAACAAAATCATAAGTTTTTTTTTTAATCAAAATGGCCACATGAGAACACATCCATCTTTTCTTCTACAGTTCAGTAAGACATATTTCAAAAGGTTTCTGGAAGGTGGGTAGAGAAGTGACTTAATAAGCCAGACTGAAATGTACCTCGATCTGGACTCAGTGAGGCAGAGCCAGAGCACCAGAGGTAGGCAGCATCAAGAACAGATTGGGCTGAGGAAACGCTCTAACAGAAGGTGTTAGGCCAGAAGGTCTGGAAGAGTCACCGGTTCGTCTTTTACATCCCAATCTCTACCGCTGCTCCTAGACTGACAGACAACCATGCATTTCTTCCAAGCTCCCCACAAGAACCATGGGGTCTTTTGCTAAAGAAATCAAAGCAAGTCTCAAAAGAGAACCAGGAAGATAACGTGGCAGTCCCCTCATTCAGAGAGTGGAGAAATGTCTGCAGAAAAAGCAGCCTCCCTGGCCCCACCCATTTGTATAGACTAAGCAAGTTCCTTAATACATGAAACCAGCAAACAGCCATTCTCCACTGTCCTGTGTAGGTTAGAGAAAGATCAAAGTGACTTGGAAACTTGATCCCGGAGGAAACAGATTACTCGAGCAACCATTTATGACTTTAATAGTGTCTGTAATAAGTAGTGTCAGATTTTATTGTTTTGCTAAAACAAAAGTATGCAAACAGAGAAAATGTAGAGGTTATAAGCACATAGCTTGATGCGACAGCACAAAGTACCACCTCCATCACCTGGATTTAAAAACAAAAAAAGACATAGCTATCACCTCAGTCCCCCTCCCCCCATAGAAACCTGATTCCAATACCATAGATTTGTTCATCCAGGCTTGGCTTTTATAGGAATGGGAACATGTAGTCATTGTGCATTTTTCTGGCTGCTTTCAGTCCGTGATGGTCTTTCTCTTCTGGTACGTGTAACAAAGGCTCACTAGTATCACAGCACAGTTCTTCATTGTAGGAATGCACTGCAATTTACTTGTCCGCCGTTGCTGGCTGATTGGTTGTTTTTATTTTTCGTCTTTTACAAAAAGTACTACTAGGAGAAGTAAAGTTTAGCACATACATATACAACAGCTTTACGTTGGATTCAGAAATAGAAATGTTTGAGTTGCGTGACATGCTGAATTCGAGAGTAGCAGACGATAGTAAATGGCACCCCCCAAATAGTTTTACCAATGTGTGATCACAGCAGCAACATACGTGTTCTAGTTGCTATTCCGTCTTTCCCCACCCTTTGTAAAAAAAAAAAAAACATTTATTTTCATCATTTTAGCCTGGCATAGGGGGCATGCCTGAAATCACAGCCCTTGGGAAGCAGAGGCGGACAGATCTCTATGGCTTCAGACCAGCCTGGTCTACATAGTGAGTTCCAGAAAACCTAGAGCTACATAGGAGACCCTGTCTCAAAAATAATTTTTTCATTATTTTAAACATTCTGATATTGGATCATTACACACACACACACACACACACACACACACACACACATTATATAAACATTATATAATGGTGGCTGTTCTGTATTCCCCAATGACTAAGGAAGGTAAACATGTTTCATGTTGTTATACAATTATATTAATAAATGGCTGTCTTTTACCCCAACTAGATCCGGCACCACAGTGCCCCAAGCTATCTGCTAGATATCGCGTCTGAAACACAGCTCTGTGCGGACCAGTGTCTCTGCCGCCACACACTCTCCCACCCTCAATTCTCCACAAGAAAGAGCAGACAACACAATAACCTCTGACCCAACTGATAAGATATAATCGCTCACCTAAACATACAAAGCCCTGTACATATCCATTTCTTAAGAACATTCATAACAACCTGTAAATACACAGAGTGGAATCTTAACGTCAGCCTCCATGTTCTGTCCAAGGCTACTCTGCAGTCTCCCCTGTCTCCAGTCCTTTACGTTCCCATCTCCTCCTCGTCCTTAAAGTGTTCTCCTGCCCATCCTTCCGTCCCGTCCAATGACACATCTGCCTCACCTGTATGATGACATCATCCCACAGTTTCATATAGAAGTGTAAATATGTGTATAATAGAAATATTTCTTTAAATGAATATACAAATCTCTTCTTTTTGCAAGGTCCTAACATGGTACCTCAGTCAACTTCCCTTTGACTAGACAGCTTCTCCCCAACATGCCTGGCTCCTTGTCGCTTCCTCAGAGGGATTTTCTGACTACTCCAGGAACTCTATTGGTCCCCTCTGCCACACACTCAACTGTTGAGACCTTAGTGAGGACAGTATCTTCCTCACCACATTAAGTAAATGAAGGAATGAATATCATTGTTGTACGCAGAAGTTCTCTGGGGGAGGGGTGCCTAGAGAAATGTTATGCTCGGTGTACATTGCTTGATTCACACAGTATTTCAATCACATTAAGTTTTGTTCAGCTCCTTGCTAGTTTTTAATTTTTCATGGTAGCATACATATCTTGCTTTCTCTGGGTAAGAATGAATCCAGACAAGAAGTTGGGTTTACTTAGTTATTGATGGAAACTTCTCACAACTCTGCTTAGGAGAACCCTCACGGGCCTTTAAATTCAGGTGACGTAAGGAGTCAAGAAGTGTGTCCCACAAGATGCCTTATCTCGTAAGCTTTATTCTTTGCTTTTGTGCAAAGCAGTGTTAGACACATTAAGGATTAGGGTAAGTTCAAAGAAATAAGCACCCAGGAAGGGTACCCTGGGAGTAGACTTAAATGAATATTAATTGTTAAATAACAGACATTACCTGATATATATACATATACATATATATATATATATTTCTAATATAATTAAGAGTTGTAAAGAAGCTTCGTATACAGAAGAAGACCAGCACACGGTAACAAGTAACTGTGAGAAAGAATGGTGTTCATTAGGGGAACTGAAAGTAATTCAGCACTGGCCAGAGCAGAAAGTGCATGTGAATATTGCAGCAAGACACGTCAACAAGTGGCCATGACATCTGTAAGCCACACAGAGCAGTTCAGACATGGGATATCACTGAACAATGTAACCATGGTCATATTTACGCTTATAAAAATAACATTTTAGGGCTATGATTGAAAGTAGGTGTGGGTATTGGGTATACAGACACGGTGGTGATGGTGTCATAAGTCAATCTAGAGACAGTAGAAAACAGTGGAGGACAATGTTATCCTACACTGGAGATAATGATCCTCTAAGAAGCTACTGAAAGCCATACAAGAAGCCCAGTCCCAGTTGTGGACTTCCTCCTTTCGAACTGTTGGTTAAAAGTGTCTCAGGGACTGCACACACACACACACCCCAGCCCACAATAAAATCTATTGCCATTGTTCCTAGTTACCTACCAGGACTTTATGGTAAGACCCTACAGCTGAAGACAGAACACTTTGGCCACAGGAAATGGAGAAATCAAGTTGGTACTGGCCAGGAAAGCTCCTTCCCATTGACAAGCTTTCTCAGTAGCAGGACATGCTATGCAGGCTGCTGGCGGGGTAGTCAGATTCTCAATAGCCTTGCTCAGCTACAAACCTTGAAAGCTACTATAATTACCACTATGACAAGATATACCCAGGGGTGCAATACAGTATGAGTATTATGGAGGTAACCAGCTTCTAAACACATGACTGGTACTGAGCATTTGACCAAAAAGGGAAGAGCCTACTACTATTACTTTACCAGATGGACAGACCAACAGACAGCCCTCTAAATCTGTATTTTCATACCATAGATCAGTGCAGCTCTCAGACCCCATCAGAGAAGTTTCTTTGCACAGTGGGCATCAAATAATGCAGAAACTCACACTTGGTCCAAGTGCAGAGAATAAGAATCTGTGAAGTGCTGAGACAAAGATGGGACACCTATATCACACCTTGTCCGTCCAAGGCTCAGAGACCATCTGAGGGGGTGGGGCAGTAAGAGCCAGAGATCAGGGAGGATCAGAAAGAAACACTGTCTCCTAGACAGGACTGCTACATTCATGAACTCATATTATGAACTGACAGCATTTGTGCTTGCCTGCCCAACGATCGACACAATACCAAGTCAGGCAACATGCCGGCATGGAGACCAGGAAGGGACTCCTGAACCCCAACTGCAGCTGAGAAGCTAGTGAGAGTTGCTGGCTTCGGGGTACAGTGTCAGTTTTCTTTAAGGGTGTGACCCCTTGTAGGTTGACCATGCTGCAGTGGATGGACACATGCACATACATGATTATATGTGCAGCAAATTTGGAATCATTGTGTTAATCAAACACACACACACACACACACACACACACACAAAATTGGGAGGGGTATACATGAGCATGATCAGAACATATTTCATGCATGCAAAAAGTTAATAAAAAATATCGTATTTAAGAAGAATAGAAGAGAATGAGAACTAAAAGATGACTCTTTGGTTTCCAGATGAGTATTCAAAAGTCAATTCTGAAAGTCATGATGCATGATAAAGACACTTCTAAGTCAAGAGAGATATGTTCATTTGTTTCTTGGGAGCCTGAATTTTGCTAATCTACAACTACAATGCTACTAACACTGGCAGAGCAGTGGATCTGTTTCTTGTAGTGGGGGAAGTCATCTCATCTGAGGAGAAAGTTACCAGAAAGTCAGTTAGACTCAGCAGCTCATTAGAGTCTAAGAAGAGGATGCTAGAGAGAAAAATTAGATATGGGTCAAGCTAAGCTAAGAAATAGAGCCTCCCGGCAGGCCAGAAAACTAAGAGAAATTGAATAAAACCGAGTGGTTAGTGCTAATGTCATCCTAGATGGGTCAGAATCCAAAACAGCTGTGAGCCTAGAGTAGCCACAGACAGTGTCATATCTGACAGGGGAGGCTGACGGGCTGAGGAAGCTGTCAGGCATATGTGTGAAGAGGACAGAGTTAGACCGTAGACAGTAGTAAACTGCCTCAGAGATATCTTACGGGTGATCACAACTGCTTCCTGTTGAACGTCAGGTTGAGACCCGGAGAGTCTGGATCCTCTTCAGCCAACTGAAGAGCTCACTGCAACCTCCAGGAAACTGCTCCCCAGTGTAAGCAGGCCTGTGAGCTAAGCATTGTGAACCAGGATGACCTTACAAGACGTTAACTAGGAGGTGCTGGGGAAGAAAACCACTACCAGATAAAGACTGCCCTCCACAGCCCTCTAATGCTTTTTCCTGGTAAAGTGTGCTGTGAAGAAAACACCTCAGAGTGGCTCCCTGAGCTCTAACAGTTCCCCTGCCGGGCTTTTGAAATCTCTGGGATCTGAAGACTATTCTTAGAGCTCCTCAAGTTCTCCACACGAGCTTTAATATCATGTCTCAACTTCAACTAATACCATAAAGGCAATTCAAACATATTTGGAATGGTCTTCCTGATTCTTCTAAGTCTAGCCCCGCCCTATAAAATCAGTGCTGCCTTTATTCCCATTTGTGGTAAGCGGGACTTTGTTGTTATGGCCTGATGATGTGGGGAAACCAGAAAGTAACGTCCTTCAGAAGCTAAGTTATCAAGGAGGTCCTCCTAAGTACTCCATTAATCCCAGAACACCAAGACACTGCATGCGTAAGTGGCTGAGCATTTGATGCTCCAGATGCTAAAGGAGGTTTAAAGCAATACTAAGGTGACAGTCGGGAAGGAAAAAAACACATCCTGCTTAATTAAGAGACAGAAACTTCTTCTGGCTTGCTTAGAGAAGCCCCAGGGGATAACTTGGGTCACACACGCAAGGGCAAGCAGGGGGAAAGGTTGAGGGAATGGTGCAGCTGGGCCACGACTGAAAGTTTAGAGTCTGGAGTATGCCATAGAGAGTGTCAAAAACCGTCTTCCTGCGAACGCTCTAAGGATGGTGAGATGGACCTTGGTTCTCCATCTCCTCAACATCTTCCACCTAGTGTTTGGTTCTTGTGTACATTCAACCCCGGCAGGGTTTGAGTTACGCTTCCTAGTGTGTGACGTCCTAAGGTCAGAGTAAGCTAGCTTCCATTGGCCTGGCATGTGGCGAAACGGTATCCCAGGTCAACAGTAAATGCAGACTCAACAACGGCTTAGCGAGAATGTCTTCTGCATTCGTCACTCGGGTACTTTAAGAACAGAACTGGGAAGAAGTCACCATGCTCTCTGAACCTTTCTATTGAGGGTGCATCAGGAACAACAAAGTCCTTCACCCAGTCTAAGAAATACAGAATCCAGGCCCCAGACTAGCATCTAACTACACACCGCTGGCATTTGAGAGGTTTTGTTATCTCAGGGGAAAAAAATCTAAACATTAAGAGAAATAGCTATGTTCCATGAATGAGTACCAACATGCAAATGTATCATATGTATTAATTATAGGAAATAATTTGGATTTGATTAGTTTCTCTGGATGAGCCCTTATTTCAAGAGCTGGCCAAGAAAAGTGTGTCTGGCTAATAACCCAAAAAGAAGTTCTCAAGTTCCCTTTATAACTTCTGCATTTCTCATACTTAGTTTTTGTTTGTTTGTTTGTTTGTTTTTTTAACTTTTACTTCCAAATGGTCTATCGAAGAGGGAAAAGGCTCTGATTGCTTTGGCTTCTCTCAGGAATGTTACGAAACCTTCGCTTGTGCAATTCACTTATTTGGAATACTTAAGATTTTTAAAATGAAATCACGAATCTAATCATTCACCAATAAGACGGCAGCTCCACTCTTAAATAGGGCAACAGTCACAGAACTTTTCCCGCCCTTGAGTGGAAGAATATGTAATTCCGACTGCTGGCTACAAAGACACATGAGAGAATCTGAGGTTTTATACTTGTTCATACACACATGTGCGTAGGACACACCGGCAGGGCTGTGTGGAGAAAGGAAGAGTGTGTTGGACGTTGCGTTAAAGTAGTTCATGGTTCTTGTTGGATACATAGCAAGGGAGGTGAGGACTGTTTGGAAAGCACTATGAGCTCTAAGCCTCTTGCAACTTCCTCCCTGCACTCTGCACCCTCAGGGCTCTGCCCCTGCATTTCCCATCACCTGTCAGGCCTTCTCTGTCCCCTCTGTCCCTCTAAAGCCCCAGCAATCCCAGGTGTGCTATCCTCTTTCCCTGACAACTGTTACCAGGATGCACACAGAGCACCCCTTCACAGTCTCTTTACTGCACACACGCCTTCATTCTGTCATGACCTGAAGCTCTGGAAAGAGAACCTACAGTGTACAGCTATAAGAAAGTTTGGCTGCAGACTAGCTGCTCAGTAAATCCTTGTTAATTGATCTACTATTGAAAATTATTCTCTGTCAAGATGAATAACAAGTATTTTTTTAAAAAAAAAAGTCCTCGTGTTACTTAATTTAAATAATGCTAAAAATGATTAGACTTGATAAGGTTTACCAGACACCTGGCCTAAACACAGAAATGTGGGGGTTTCACAATATTTGGTTACACTTTTTTCGTTGTTCAGTTTCCCCCTTCCCATTAGCTGAAGGGCTAAAAACACATGAAAGGTTCTTCGCAGGGTGTTTCTGAACCCACAGAATTTATCATTATTAGTAACAATCTACTGAGCACAATCAAATGGGATCTATAAATAAAGGCCACGTGGTCTAATAAGAACTCAGAGGCACATGGCTGTTCCCTAAGAAGATATCGCTCAATTTGAAACCAAGTCTACCGTGCCCGACCCCTCAGGAAGCCCGAAATGAACTGTAAAATTTCCCCCCTTCTGTTGTTGTCTTGATATTCTCTAAATTTTGTCCTGCCTTCAAAATCCACTACAAATTCCTTTTCTTCTATATCTACAGGGAACTACCTCTCCCCTGTCCTATAAACTGTAATCAAAGTGAAGCTTGTAACAAGATCAGAGACTATCTGTCCTCATGCCAACCGTGTTTGCACCTTGTTACTTCTCCACTAGGTTAAGCTTGTTACTATACTGCTCCCAAACTAACGCACAGGCAGAGGAAGCCTGCCAGTCAAACAGAGGAACTCTAGTTCCCACCAAAGATGGGTCTATTGCTCAGTGTGAGTAGAAGGAAATTCGTGTCCTTCATGATACAGGTAAACGGTTGAGAAGCATTCAATTAAAAATATCAAATAACCGAACCAAAAATGTTTAGGCGCACAGATTTTTCTGAAACTGTTTTTATTTCATTTTAATGTGTGCATGTATGTGTGTGTATCTCTGCGTGTGTCTCTGTGTGTGTCTCTGCGTGTGTTTGTTTGTCTCTGTAGGTGTGTCTGTGTGTATATGTCTCTGTGTGTGTCTGTGTGTGTCTGTGTGTCTCTATAGGTGTGTCTGTGTGTACATGTCTGTGTGTGTGCCTGTGTGTGTGTTTCTGTGTGTGTCTGTGTGTGTCTGTGTGTGTGTCTGCCTGTGTGTGTATCTATGTGTGTGTCTGTGTGTGTGTCTGTGTGTGTGTCTGTGTGTGTGACTGTATGTATGTCTGCCTGTGTGTGTATCTGTCTGTGTGTGTCTGTGTGTGTGTCTGTGTGTGTGTCTGTGTGTATGTCTGTATGTATGTCTGTGTGTGTGTCTTTGTGTCTGTCTGTGTGTGTCTATGTGTGTCTGTGTATCTGTCTGTGTGTCTGTATGTGTTTCTGTGTGTGCCTGTGTGTCTCTCTGTGTGTGTATGTGTGTCTGTATGTGTCTTTGTGTGTGTGTGTATGTGTATGTGCCAATGTGTGTGTGTCTGTGTGCATGTCTCTGTGTGTGTCTATGTGTGTCTGTATGTCTCTGTAGGTATGTCTGTGTATGTCTGTGTGTGTCTGTATGTGTGTGTATCTGTGTGTGTGTGTGTGTGTGTGTGTGTGTGTGTGTGTAGTATCACAGCTCTCTCTCTTTCCACTCTGAGGTCATAAAGAACAAACTCAGGTCGTAAAGGCTTGACGAAGAGCCGTTTTGCCCACCAATCCATCCCACTATTGCTAAAAACACTGTAGTATGTAGATGCGCAGGAACATGTCGCCAGCTACCCTGAACCATCGACTCATAAGAAACATGTTATCTCCGCTTATAGATCAGCCTCAGAGACGCTAATAAGTTCAGCTCAGTTACAGTTTTCCAAAACAAAATGCCAAATCTTTCAACACTGGCCAGTTCTCATAAACCATAAAGTAGCTGCTGGTCTATCAAATATAATGGCAGAATTTTAAAAGTTCCTGGAATATATGTCATCCTGGGTACATTTTTTTTCTTGCCCTATAGGAAAAATAATAGAAACCTCAATTTTATTAGAAAACTGTAACATTCCAAATGGCGTCAGAGTCGTCAACTCACCCGTAGAACCCAGGTCCAATCCATATGCTTCAGACCTTCCCACCCCCCACAGCCCAGTTCCCAGAGATAGGAGAAAAAAAAAAGAACTTCACACAAGATCTGCTGACGTCAACAGAGCATTTGCGTGCAAAGACAGTCTTGTGGATGGTTAAAGACAGTGTGTTGTAACTTTTCTTAAGGTCTCAATTATTCAACAAAACCTCACTCCTACAAAGGGGAGAGGGAATGTACCACTCTTTTTCAAGGAAAGAAACTGCAAGTGAATCGTGAGCTAGTTGAATATGAGTCCAAGTGTGTCCTGTAGCTAAAAGTCTGCATCACGGTCTTGTCACTGCCTTAAGCTTCGCGTAGATGTCAAACAGTTGCACATATCCTTAGGAGAAAAAGAAATGAAGAGGAAATAAGACAGAAAGAGGAGGATGACAAGGGCCTACGGTTTCTGAAGTTTATGGCCTCTTTCTTTGTTTCCTCCACATTTTTACTGATGTCAAATATCACCAAGAATTCTAAGTTCTTGGTCTTCTGATCATTTGATGGATATTACAGAACATATAGCAAGCTACTGGCCCAAAACAAAAAGAAATACTAATTGGGGGATGTGTGTGCGCCTGTGTGTGTGTGTGTGTGTGTGTGTGTGTGTGTGTGTGTGTGTGTGTGTGCGTGCGTGCTATCCAATAGAGAACAATGAAAAAGCATGAAATACATCAATAACGAGTTCTAAATCAAAGAGAGCTTGCCTGGCTCTCGAATGTCTATAATGAAGGCAAGGTAACTGGTTGAATCACACCCGTCTTGCTAATGAAACCAAGATTGCTCATGACTTGATATAAATGTGAAGCAAGTTAATAAAGGCTTTAAGCAACACTCATAAAAGATAGGAGAGTTCCTGTGTCCTGTTCGAGTAGCAGTGACCTAAGTAGGAACTAAAGCTGAGCCCAGCGAGTATCTAGGGAGAGGGCAAGTTGCCTGTAAGGAAACTTTTTGTTTGTGTAGTGGTCAAGATTGCCCATTTCCTGCAGTATGCCTCTTCCTCCCAGACAGCAGGCTGGGAAAACATCTCTCTGGTGAGAGTTGTTCTTGTTTGTAAAGCTGCATCAATTTGAAGTTCAAAATAAGGGCAGAGTCCTTTTTCAATATCGATCTGAAAAGCCGTCTTCCCATCGCAGGGAACAGTGTCAGTCAAAGGAACCACAGAACTGTGGGCTTCTTGGCGTGCTACAGACCTTCCACTGTTGAGAAAACGTTCAGACAAAAGAGTCTGTCTTATTGTCCAGAGGCTGATTTTCCTGCGCCTTTTACAACGTGATGGGGAGAGGTCAGCTGACGAGTTATTTTGATCTGTTTCAGTTCCATAAACTGTGTATATAGTTCTGTTCTCAGGGCTGAAGTGATTAAAAAAATTGAAGACGACAAACTCTGCCCTACTTCCCTAGTAGACTTTCATAAAGCCACTTTAATACCCCCAAAGCAACAGAGCCAGAAACAACACTGGATCTGCTCATCTTGGCCCTTATCACTTGTTCTGTTTGGGCTTTGGGGAGGGGGCTTTAGGGGGAGCTTTATATGCTATTGCTATTAGTTGAGTGAAGAATGTTATTCTATAGTTTGAGTTTTGCTACTCTTGTCTTCCTGGCAGGTTTTATCACTCCTTTGAACTCCCAGTAGATCAGTCTACTATAGAACTTCTATAGGATACTTACATTGTCTTTCCTTCTGAAAAGTGTTTTCAGGTAAACTACATACCTGTGTGTCATGAATAGCAGAATTAGACATACAAAGAGATAAAAAAAATGACTATCTCTTCTCTAGAACAGGAAGGAAGAAGAAATAACTTATTTGCCTTCATACACATGTCAGTTTATACAAGCACATATATATATACACACAGATGTATATGTACAAATATATGCATTCATATTTGGCTTATAAATATATTTAAAGGCATGATTGCACAACACACACACATGCACACACATGAAACACACATGCACACGCATACACACACATTCACAAACGCGCACACACACACACATGCACACATGCATACACAAACATGCACACATACACATACACACACAGACACAGAGAGACAGAGAGAGAAAGAGAGAGAGAGAGAGAGAGAGAGGAAGAGAGAGAGAGAGAGAGAGAGAGAGAGAGAGAGAGAGAGAGAGAGTTTCTTGGAACCCCGTGCGCTCTCATACACTGTTTTACTTGTCTCATTTCCCACTTTGCCCAGAGCACTAGGTAAGATTCTAAGGGGAATGTGGCTCCTCCTTTGTTCTGGTTACAGCCGTGTCTGTCTGAATGAGCTTTCTGAGGGCCTAGGGTAACGGTCTTGACCATAACTGCTCACAAGAAGCCATGAAAGGATGAGCAGGCAGCCACATGAACACGGTGCTCTTTAATTATGAGGTCCTATCGTGGAAGGAAGGCCGGCAGACAGGCAGACGCGTTCCAATTACGCTAATACACCTTGTAAACATCAAATATTTTTAATCTGAGATTAAAGAGAGCCTGTATCCTCACAACACTCCTGAGACTGCCTCTCGGGGCCGCTGCCCGTGCTGCTGGCGAAACAGGATTTCCTTTGGTCAAAATAGACTTTCTGAAAAATAACAGCCTCAAGTCGGGAGGTGGTCACATGCAACTTCCACTGCGAGCTGTCCAAAGTTTTTCTTAAAAAGCTTCAGAAAAAAGACAGAGTTCAAATTTTCAGAGGAAACTGATTAACATCTTTGTTTTCCTCCAGAGACTGGTGGGGAGTTCTGTGCCCTTGTTTAGGGCTGGTTCCTGTGTGGGTTACCTACCTTCACTCAGTGCCGGCCCCTGGGCTACACAGACGGAGACAGAACTGTTCCAGCCACATTCAGTCATTCAGTCAGCTAGGGAGAGTAAGTGCAAACTAATCTCAGGGAAACAGTGGTAAGTTGAATAAAACTGTGTATGTACAGACCTCTGGTAAGCTATCATGACATGGAAGACACACATACACACACACATATTCTAATCTTATATCACATACTAGAGTTGCTATTAATTTCTTCCACAGGGATAGAAATCTTCATTTAAATCATGGAGTATTTGTTTAAGCCAAAAGCTCCTTCTGGTTTACTACCTCCAGGCTGAGATATCAGATCACTAGCAACTGGGTAGCTTACAAGCAGTAGAAGTGCACTCATCACAACTCCAGGAGTGAGGAGGTTTAATGTGGAACTTATGCTAATACACAATGCTTCAGTCTGTGAGAGACACTTTCAGTGCACAGGCAGCGCCCCTGTATCTTAGCACCACGAAAGGGGTGAGGCTGTCTCCCTGGCCTCTGAGTAGAATACCAATCCCATGTGTGACGGCTCCAGCCTCATGACCAGTTTAGCTCCTAATAGCATCACCTTGGGAATTGGCTTGGCAACATAAGAATCTAGGAGGAGGGTTAGTTCAGGGGTTAAGAGCACTCACTGCTTTTGCAAAGGACCTGGGCTCAGTTTCCAACACCCACACGGTGGCTCACAACCATTCATAATTCCAGTTCTAGGGGGATCCCCATGGGCACTAAACGAAACACTCACACACGTGAAATAAAATAAATGAATCTAAAATCAAATAAACTCCAAGGTAGTCAGAGCAAACTAAAAATTAAAAATAAAAACAATAAAAGGATTTTGAGGTAGGCACAAATATTTAGACCATACCATCTTAGATCAGTCAATTGCCCATGTCAGCAGTAATTCTTTGTAGGTGGACTGAGGAAGAATTTCCAAGGCAAAATAATTATTATGCAAGCATAATAGCTTTGACATTCAATATGTAGAAAAAGCAGGTGAGTACTTGAAAATTATCCCGTAAGAATATGAACTTCTAATTCCTCAGTTACATGAATCTCAAGTTTTGTGTATCATTCCCTAAAAGTGAATGGGGTGTGTGTGTGTGTGTGTGTGTGTGTGTGTGTGTGTGTGTGTGTGTGTGTGAGAGAGAGAGAGAGAGAGAGAGAGAGAGAGAGAGAGACAGAGAGACAGAGAGACAGAGAGACAGAGAGACAAAGACAGAGGAAGGGGGAAGAAAGAAGTGGAGGAGGAAGAGGAGGAAGAGGAAGAATAAGAAAAAGATGAGAAAGAATAAGAAGAGGAAAAAGAGGAAGAAGAAAGAGAGAATTCAAGAGCATGAGGAAGACAGAAGACAACTTCAAGTTCATATTCAATCCACCCCCTACCCCCTACACCACAACTCCTACCCCTACCCCCACCCCTACCCTGACCCACAAAAAGGAGTCTCTCATGAGCCTAGAATTTGCCAATTTGGCTAGGATGCGTTACCAGGCAGCCCTAGGAATGTGCCCATTTCCACCTCCCTCAGACTGGGACTGCAAGCAAGCATCCCCACACCAACCTTGTTGTGGGTTCTGAGGGACAGAACTCAGATCCTTGCACATGCAGGGCAACCTTTACTGACTGAGCGCGAGCGCACACACGTCCTTGAGCGCACACACACACACACACACACACTAGCCTTCAGAGGAGCGAGCTTTCTGAGTGTCTCTACAAAGAACATTAGCTGGTGCATTTATTTGATAAGCAACTATGCTTACTACTTAAAAGGTACTGTGATGGGTTCTTCGGACAGAGACACCAACTAGACAGAGCCCCCAAGCTCAGACTTCTCGTAGCTCAGTAGAGGAGAGAGACCAGTAAACATAAATATAAACATGGAAAAAACAAATAAAGCATTAAAATGATAAGTGATAACTCATGCCACAGCATGAGCAGAGCTCACAGTACAGAACAGGCATAAAAAAGGAAACAGTTACCTTTACCCCCGGCAGAAGTATTAGCGGGGAGGGATGAGAGGATCAGGATCGGGTTGTCTTGGCTTTAGTGACATTAGCTTGGTCTTTAAGAAATAAAAAGGGAGCTGAAGAGTCCACCTGTAGTTAAAGCACTTTCCATGTAAGCAAGAAAAGGCATGCCTGTGATTCCGGACTCAGAGGCAGAGGTAGGGGACCTCTCCTAGCTAGTGAGACTTGTTATATTGGTAAGGTAAGCTCTGGATTGAAAGATTGCCTCAGAGGATAAGAGGAACGAATGATGGTGGAGAAAGATTCCAGATATCAACCTCAGGCCTGAACATATATGCATACCTCTGTGCACTAACACACGTGCCCACATGTATGCACACACATATACACACATGAAAGGGAGAAATAGCGCACACATGTATGTAAAAGTGGAAATTTAAGGTGGCTAGAGACGCCCAGAAAAGAGCAGGAAGCCAGACTCCAGGGGCCTTAAACACCTTGTTAAAGACTCTCTCCTCCATCCCGTGCTTTTGGGGAATCAGGGGGACTTGGAACACAAGGGCGTCCTAATTTGAAATGTGCTTCAGAGAAGGACAAGGCAGAGTATAACGGAGCCAAGAAGAAAGCAGAAATAGCAAATACAGAAGACGATTGCCCAAGTACGAGGTAAGACCTAAGGCAACAACCGTGAAGATGGAGAAGACAAGGGCCTGTAAGGTCCAGTCACAATCACGGTACTTCAGAAGAGCCCCCTGCTTGGGTGTCTCCTGGGTTCTCGGGTGCTGGGAGATGACTTGGGGGGAATGATTTTAGGGTTGGTGTTTGGCGATGAGCTGAGGGTCAGGCAGCTGCTGCATCCTCAGGTTTAGGTACAGGCAAAAGCTTGATAGGAAATAAGTGCCTGTCAGGTTCATCAGATTTACACCGCGGAGGGAAGGAAAACGTCAGGCCGGAAGAACACACGGAAAGAGACGAGTCAAGAGTCAGGGCTGGGGGTGTCGAGAGGTGGAGAGTCATCTCCTCTCACTGGGTACAGCCTCATCCCTGAGCCACCCTAGACAGGTTTTTTATTTAAAAAATAAATAGCCTAGTGAGAATTAGGAACGAAACGATTAAAGCAGCAGTTGAAATATCAAAGTTGCATTAGAATAAGCACAGTAAAATTTGGCTAAAATATATTGGATTTTGACTCTACATAACCAAATTCCCCCTGGCTCACAACATTAATGAATCTCTTCTGGTTCAACCTTTTCCTTTTCCTGAAACTTTGTGTGAGAATTGCTGTGTCACGAGTGACCTCATTCCCAGCTCCAAAATCGTTTTGCTCTTCATAAGATGTGAAAGTGATCTATCAGAGCAGAAACCGGTGGTTTGAAAGATTACGATCTTTTAAGGAAATCAAGCCCCTATTAAACTTTTTTTTCACTAGAATTACTAATGCGTTACCAGAAAAAAAAAAAAAAAAGAAATCACATTTCTTTAAATAGAAACAAAAAGCCCACTTTCCCATAACTTAGATCAGAAAGTCCGCTTCTCGTTTGGTAGGGACTTTTTATAGTTACGGCTTAAATTCAGGATGATTTTTACAAGGTCAAGATGTAAATCCTTCTCCAAAAGAGGAACTTTCACAATTATTGAAAATCAAGAGCACTGATGGGAGGAACCTGGGGGGGTAGGGGTGGGGGATCTTACCACAGCTCCTGATGGAGAGAAACGGGGTTCCTTAAAGCCACCTTCCCAGGCTGGATGCTGGCATGTCCCAGGCAGACTAAAGCTCCTCAGGTGTTTAATCTGTCCGACTCCTAAGGCAGGTACCACCGAAAGAGCAGAATCGAATACCAAAGCCACTTATTCGAATACCGAAATACTTATTCCTTTCTGCCTACCCATGTCTCCCACCAGTAATTTTCACACACACACACACACACACACACACACACACACACACGAAAAAAAATGTTTTTAGGCCAAACCAGCGAGCTTCCTTTCAGCTTCATGGTGCACGTGACTTATTAGCAAAAGTCCTTTGGTAGGCTTGTTTTGAAAGACTGCAAGGACCTAGTATGAGCCGGGGTGATATATAAAACGACACTCTGGTCTTAGAAGGGGAAACTTCAAAGCAATCCCTGCCGACATCCCAGAGTTCAGTGCGTTTCTAGTAACTAGGATCTGTTCGGGCCAGAGGATTTTAAGGCTTTGGCAGATTTCGGAGACAAAGAAGCTGTGTCCAGTCCTCATTCATAAACCGCTTTTTCAGTGCCCATCTCCCTCGCACATGCGCCGTACATGCCTCCTACTTCAGAGCTAATTTGGACCTTTAAGGATTTTGCTGCTACAAACTACAGACAATCCAACCAAAGCAAAGCTCATGGGCATTTTGGGTGTGTGGAGAAAGGCTCATTGGCTCTTTCACTGGAAGCTGCCACCCTGAGATCTCCGGCTCTCTAAATCTTTGGGCAACAAGAGCGTCACGGAGAGTCATCAAAATGAACAACAAAATGTCAACATCTTTAGGAATTCATGAGCCAACCAAAACCAATTCAGGAAAAAGGGTAATGTCTTTGATTTATTTTGTTTTTTGTTGTTGTTGGTTTTTTTGTTTGTTTGTTTGTTTTTGTTTTTTGTTTTGTTTTGGTTTTTTTGTCGCTTGGTTTTACAAGCCTCAGTAGCTGAGTGTGGTAAAAAGATCAACAAAGACTCAGAGCGGGTTCAACCTCTAACCGTGAAGACAGGACACTCGACCGTGATGAAGGGAACACTCACCCCATGAGCCAGACATCGGACTCAAGACTCAAACTGTGCACAATTCAGGGGCATGTAAACGATACTGACATTTAACCAGACTGAGTGGAGGATAAAAAACCTGAAACAAAGCCCACCCCAACTCTTGCCGCCGACTCCTGGGGATACAGAGGTCCAGCTCCCCTTCTCGGGAACCACCACTGTATAGTTTTAACCACCTGCCTGGAAAACAGTCACTTGCTTTGCTAATTCAAATACATGTTTGATGGAGTTTCACATTTGTATGAAAAGCTACCATTTCCAACTGTTTACTCCTTAGGAGAAAAAACTTTCCAATCTCTTAATTCCCGAGGAATAGAGTCACCCAACAATTAGCCATACATTAAGGAGTTCTTGCCTAATACCAAAGGTCCTATGCTGGGAGAATGAATTTTTTTCCAGCTGAGAAAGCCAGAGTTCTAGGTCCAGCCCTGAAAACATGTATATACAAACATTATATATGTTTATATATTATACAAACTGAGCAGGTTGTATTCATGTTAGAATACAATACCAACAATTAAAGAAAAAAATCAACAAAGAAGAAGCTGTGAATTTGAGGAGGTTTGTGGAAGGGTTTGAAAAAGAGGAAAGGGAATGCGGAAATGATACATATTGTAATCTTTTAAAGATTAAACAATTCCTAAAGAATTGTTCTATGACCCACTTGATGCTAATTCAATGACATTGTCAACAGTATAAATATTTCTTGATCCCCACACCAAACCACAAACTAAAGTTGTTTTTTTTTTGTTTTTTTTTTTGTTTTTTGTTTTATTTTTTAACTCTTCAAGGCAGTTCTATCTTCTTAGGGAGAGTCTCAGCTCTGCCCCCATTTAGGGTCGGCAGTGGTTTAAATGAGAATCTTATAAAAAAAAACAAACAAACATGCTTTTCTCAGTGAGAAATCACCTTTACACACTGAGAGAGAGAAAGGAAAGCTCTTTACTAACCTTCCTGGCCAACTGGGGCGAAAGCCAAAATCAAAGGTGGTGCTAAACAGAAGATTTTACTAACTTACAGATAGTTCAGGCTTATGCGTTTCATAAACACTGTCCTCCAACCTAAATAGAGACTTCAAGCCTGACTACCTGAGCAGATAGGAGATTTACACAGTGAAGAGATCACAGCTATTTTAAGTATTGTTCTTTTCACAAACAGACCGTTACCCACTCTACTCTTGCCCTGCCCACCCGAATTACAAATTAAGACCACAGGGGATCTAACTGCAGACCCAGACTTAGAGATGGTCATACCCTATGCCCCCCACCACCTTGAATCACCCATTAGAGCAGTGGTTCTCAACCTTCCTAATGCTGTGACCCTTCAATACAGTTGCTCAGGCTGTGATGATTCCCAACCATGAAAACTATTTTCGTTGCCACTTCATAGCTGCAATAGTGCTACTGTTGTTGACTGTAACATAACTGTCTGTGTTTTCTGATGGTCTTACGTGACCTCTGTAAAAGGGTTGTTTGACCCTCCAAGGGGTCGTGACCCACAGGTTGAGAACCATTGCATAGAGGCAAGTTTTAGGGGCTGTTTAATGGCTGGTTGATCGTAACAGATAAATATTTACATACTAACATCCATACTGAATTTTGCTTATCTCCAACAGGCCTGGCTTGCAGACTTTAATCTTTAGGGTATTTGGGGACAATGCTCCTTTAGCTAAATTTTACTTCCTGTGATTTAACATCTTCTAAGCAAATCTATTAACACTTAAAAGAAAAAAAACAATTCTATTACTTTGACTTCCTTCTACCTCAACTATGGTCTCCATAGTCTACCTCAACCATGGTCTCCATAGGCCATATATTTGAATGCTTGGTCCCCAGTTGGTGGAACTCTTTTGAAAGGATTGAGGTGTGGCCTTTGTGGAGGACAAGTGTCACTGAGAGCAGGCTCTGATGTTTCAAAAGCCCCTGCCAGGTCCAGTCTCTTTTCCCATCTCATTCTAGTGGGTCAGATGTAAGCTCTCAGCGACTGCTCTAACACAATGCTTGTCTGCCCGCCCGCCTGCCCACCCTCCTGCCTGCCTGCCTGCACCATACTTCCCACCATGATAGTTGCAGTTGTTTGGAGAGGAATGGCCCCACATGCTCATATACTTAAGTATGTGCTCATAAACGAGCGTCAAGGCACTTCTTGATAGGGATTAGGAGGTGTGGCCTTGTAGGAGTAGGTGTGGCCTTGTAGGAGTAGATGTGACCTTGTTGGAGTGGGTGTGGCCTTGTTGGAGTGGGTGTGGCCTTGTTAGAGAAAGTATGTCACTGGGAGTGGGCTTCAGGGTTTCAGAAGCTCAATCCAGGCCCAGTGCCTTTCTCCTCCTCCTATCTGCAGAGCCAGATATATAACCTCAACTATATGCCTGCATACTGTCATGATTCTTTGACCTATCAATAGAGCCATATGCATATTTCTTGCTTGACTTCTTTGTTTCTTTTACCCAACAAGTAAAGACCAGATCTATACCACCATGTTCTCTAGGAAAAACAGAAAAGCAATATCAAACTGTCTATGTAACAAACTGCGATTGGTAGGCTCTGAGCCCAGGGACCCATGACCACCTGCTCCACATGTGTTAGGCTTGTGACTTCTCATATGACAAAGTGTACTCTTTTGAATGAGCCCATGGAAATGGTCAAAGAATCACACCTCATCTGCTGATTTTACCAGTCACACGCAGATGCTCTTGGCTTCTGGAATTTTGGTTATTGTCTTAATCTGGGTCACTATTGCTATGTTGTAACACCATGACCAAAAGTAACACACACACGCACTCACACACTCACACACACATACTCACAAACACACACACTCACACACACCACATATACATACACACATACACACCACACACATATACACATATACTCACACACACACACCACACACACACACCATATATACATACACACACACCACACACACACACACCACACACACATACACACACACACTCACACACACACACCACACACATATACACACACACACTCATACACACACACCACATACACACACACACACTCACACACACATACACACACACACACTCACACACACATACACACCACACACACATACACTCACATACACACTCACACACACACCACACACACACTCACACACACACACAAACACACACTCAAAATCAGTATGGACAGGAATTCAAACAAGACAGGAACCTATAGGCAGGAGCTATATGGCAGAGGCCATAGAGAAGTGCTGCTTACTGACTTGCTCGCCCTAGCTTGCTCCGCCTACTTTCCTGCAAAACTCAGGACCACCATCACAGGGACAGTCCCACCCACAATGGGCATGGCCCTCCCTTACTGATCACTAATTGAAAAAACGCCTTCTACCTGGGATCTTTGGTGGCATTTTCCCAATTAGGGATTTCTCCTTTCAGTTAACTCTAGCTTGTGTCAAGGCGACAAAAAACAACACAACACAGTTGTAAGACTGAACGTTTAGCAGAGACGTCTTACATTTTTCTAGGCACATATATTAGACTTAGTTTCATCAAAGAGAACATACTTAAATTTTTCTTATTAATAAAACTAAGAACCCTAAAAGCTATTGATCTCATATTACAATGTTACATGAAGAGAACCATACATTAAGCCACAGTCTTGAATGAGCACTGGATGTGAAGCATAAAATGAAGTTTACTCAATCCGTGTATCAGAGGAGAATGCACGAAATGCTAACTACAGAATCAAGTCTCCAGTTTTACAACTTGACCCTGTACGTGTATTAGTTCTAAGAGAAGAAATACCACCTTTAAGAAACCTTTCTTAATGAAATTTATGGGAGAGGAGCTGGACTAATGAAAGTCTGCTCTAAAGCACCTTGCCATTGCTGATTTTGGTGTTCTCTGTATCTTTCTTTGTCAACGTTGATCAGTGCTCCTCAGGCATTCTCCACAGATACCCAGCATGTGCCAGTCAGAGTGCAGCCTCTTCCTAATAGAGCGCACTGAATGTTTTTAATTCTTATTTTATTGGTGACATATTGAAGCTCTGAGGCCTTAATAAACTTGATCATGGCACAGCGATCTAATTCATTTGCCAACTCCATCTGCCCTGCAGCACTGACTTTCTAAAACAGAGAAAAGGCACTAAGTGCAGATGCCTGGAAAAAGTCGACTGGGGCTTTGTATCTCTGACTACGTCCTGGGTTTCTTGGTTCTGTCCTGATTCATATGGCTAAGGTTTCTGGACTTGACCAAAGTAGAAAGAATGAATCAAGGTGAGCTAACTTGTTCTTCCTTCCCCTGAGCAACCAAACTGAACCCTAATACCTGCTTCTGTGTTAGTTGCCTCTGACTTACAGTACAGTATGACTTCTTTCAAAGTAATTCTCATATAATGATGAATGGTGTTGTCATGGGCCTTGGAAGAGACCAGCCTCCCTAGAAACCACTGTTTCAAATTATAGAAAATGGGACAAGATAACCAGTCCTCTGCTCTGAAGTCACTTTAGAAATCCTGATAGTCCTAAATTCAAAGTGCAGGAGGCGGTTTGGAGACTCCGAGGATCCCAAAGACAGATAAACCAGGGAAAAGTCAGAACCTATGCCGGTGAGTAAGAAGTTTCTAGACAGTCATCTGGACAGGATACTGGTACTGAGCCCTTTAAGTGGGCAGGTTGGCCAGTTCATGAGTGGCCACAAAGTATAACCCAATCGGCAAACCTGAAGTCCACAGGCTTTGAAGAGTTCTGAATGGCTGCAGAAACTAAAGCAAACACAATGTCTGCGGAGACCTGGAGCCATGACTCCTGGTGCAAGAAAGTTTCTTGTTCTGCGAAGTTGAACAACTCGGTGAGTGGTGTTTTATAGAAAGCTCTATTTTACAACAAATTCCCCCTGCCCAGAAAGAGCCAAATCATTTCCCACGGTGACTAATGTTGCCCACCACATACCAATTCCCCCATGGTAGGTTAACCACTGTGGCGACAGCTGTGTACAAGTCCTGTGGCTTCTACACCGAAACAGAGCCCTGTGGGGGTACTCAGTTCAATCCGAGTTCTACACAGTTGGAGTCTGGGCTGTTGATTGGTGACGAACGCTGCCTACACTCGGCCTCTTCTTCATTTACATAAATCACAACCCTGAGTCCTTCCCTGGGAGTCAGTTATGAATTGACCAATACTCCCTAGCCTCCTTAGACAAACCAAGAGTAGGTGAGAACGGAACTTCAAAGGCAGCTGGGGACACCCAGGAAAATGTCTGGGATCATTTTCTTCATGAAAGTAATGTGCAAGCAGGAGAGTCATTCCAAGAAACAAGTCATCTATCTCTGCTAAACGAGAATAAGCCAGGCCTGATGAAGATAGAAATAATTCTTAAAGCATTTCACCCTGAAGAAAGTACAAGCAGATTATCTGATGGTGGTCAAGGGTAAAAACCTCAGCAGAAGATAACAGCGACTCAGTGGCCACTGCTGACTAGAGCTCTTGGCTCCTTAGACCTCAGTCATCTAGCCTGCCGCTTCAGGACAGACTGCGTCTGTCTGTCCACATTCACAGGCTTCCCAAGTGCTAAAGACTTCCATTCACTCTGGGCTGATTAGGTTTGGTCTCTGCACTCCCACATTAGCTGAAGTTACAAACACTAATACTGAAATCGACATTGCCTACAGATAACTAAAAGGCAGAAAAAGTCATTTTGAACTTCGGGAACTTTCAGAGAATGTCTTCTTTCAGATATTTCTGACCAAATAAAACATGGTTTTTTTGCTACGTTAAATAAGGACATTTCATGGAGAGAAGCTTAAATTACTTGACAAATTCTATCTCAGTTAGTGGTCCAATTGTGTTTGCACATATGTATGTGCGTGTATGTGTGAGTACATGTGTATATTAATACATGTATATGTGTGGTGTGTGTACAGTGCTGTAGGTGATATGTATGTGCAATGTATGAAACATGTAAACACTGTGTGTTCTGTATGTACATGTGGCATGTGTGTGGTGTGTATGTGAGTGTGTATAGTATGTGTTGGTGTATATATGTGGCATGTATGTTCAGTGAGTGGTGTGTACAGTGTATGTTGTGTGTGTATATGTGGTATATTTGTGTAGTGTATGCTATGTGTGCATGTGGTATGTATATGCAGTGTGGAGTTTGTGTGTGTGGAATGGGTGTGCAGTGTGTTTTGTGTGTATATCTGTGTATGTATGTTGTGCATATGCATGTGGTATGTGTGTGCAGTGTATGTGTGTGCATGTGTGCATGCGTTCGTGTGTAAGATAAGAGGTTTTCTGGAGTCACTTCTTCACCACATAGTTTCCAGGGATAGAACTCAGATCAAGTTTGGCAGCAAGGGCTTTTACCCACTGGGCCATCAGGCCTGCCAAACTTTATGTTGTATTAATGAGTACACAATTAGCAACTCTATATAAATGAACATCCATCTAAAAGCACCTGGTCTTAGACTGTATGTAGCCTGGGGTTATGTGTGTGGCAGGGGTTGGTTTGGGTTTTTAGTTGGTATTTTTATTGTTGTTCTTTCTTAGTATAAATGGAAAATGGTTGAAGGAACACATGATGTATTTTATCAGAGACTGCTGGCACGGCTGCAGCTGGGTTCACTGAAGCCTGGGTAAAACAGAAGTAATACATGGTCTGCCCAGAAGTGCTGACATCGCTGGGGAGGGACTGTGTCTGTTCTCCCTGTGCCGCTTTACTAATGACAACCGGCAGAACACTGTCCTAAGTGGGTGAAGCAACAGATCCCTATTTCAAGGTGTGAAAAGTCTATGGGTTTCTCTGCCCTCCCCAAAATCAATAAGGAAGCCAGCATTAATAACAGGGAAAAGATTCAGAAACCAGAAAATAAACATGAGAATCCTAAATTATTATAACTCGACCCTTAAGTTAACTCAATCCTTTGCCCCTTTTCTAGCTTCTTTCATGAATTCTAGCTGGAGGTGGAAAGTTAGATTTGGTTATATTCCATGACACTAAGGAGGTTAGTGTCTACAGCAGCTATGCATCGAGAGTCTTGGGTTTAGATTTTAACACAGTTCTGAATAGCAACAACAAAATGAAACAACAACAAGAACAACAAAACCCAAGAAAACAAAAAATAAATTCCAGACAGAAAGACATGGGTGACCAAGTAAAGCAAAAAGAGCCGGGGGAACAGCATGTGAAGGTATATATGGTATTCCACTTTGCTGCCATCATTCCCATAGCAATAAAAATGGACATCACAGTAGTAACACATCCTATAACCCTTGACTTGGGAAGAGTCAAGAAGGATGAGGAGATGAAGGTTGGTCTGTGTTTCACAGCAAACACAGGCCACCCAGGGCTACATGATACCACTCTGCCTCAAAAGACCAAACAAAAGCACCACCACAAAGACTTCAGCTCTTCCCCAGCCATAATAGGTAACACTGAAGGGTATTTACTACAGCACACACGCCATCCTCATACTTCACATAGATGGATTGCGAATCCTTGAATAACGCCAGGATTGTTTTACTCTGCCTACTTTACAGATGAAGAACCTGGGAAAACAGCATTGCAGTCAATATTGTGCAGCTAAGAGGTGGGGGAACTAGGATTTAAAGCCAGAGGTTCTGACTTTAGATACTACTTGGTCAACTATGGTGTGGAACACTTTGTTACAAAATTACTACACTGGGCTTAGGCGGCATCTTGGTTACTAGGATACCTAACATGTACCAAGTCCTGGATGCTATTGTCAGCACCACATAAAGGAGGAAGGATGGCACATACATGTAATCCTAGACTGGGGCACTGGAGTCAAAAGGATCAGAAGTTCAAGGTGACCCTCAGTCACCTAGGGTGTTCAAGGCTGACCCAGGATAACTGAAGCCCTGTCTCATAAAATAAATGTTACATTCAAAAGAAAGGCACAAAGCATGAACACTACTCTACATTGCTTCTTTGTTCCTCCTGAGCCTACAGGTAGATCATTCTGAAACTGCTTTAACTTTGTATAAAACAAAGTATATACTAAATATACTAATAAACAAAGTGTATACTAAAGAGCTTAATAGTAAAGTGTGTGTCAAGTTTCTTACTATTAGAAAGAGAATTACAAATGAAGAAGGCTTACCATAAAATCTGTGGAGTTAGAGTTCAATGCAATAGTGTGATGCGTTCAGTGTTTTTGCTTAGTATGCATACACATATGTGTACATTCAAATGGAATATCCAGATTAAAATAGAGGTCATATGGAAATAATTACAAGATGCATTACAATGATAATACACACACAATTGTTACTCCTTCTGGCCAAGGTCAGAGACAATGAAACCCCTTGATGTAATGGGCACACATCCCACCTGGATCTTGGTTTCTAGATACTTTGTTACTAAATGCCTTGAGAAGGTAATTGACCTAGGACTGGGGCAAGAAAGGTATAAGATACATACGAACAATTTTATGCATATATATGCATATATATATATATCAAAAAATAAAGAGGTACTTAGAAAAAGAGGATGAGGGCATGTCAAAAAACATAGAAATCAATCTGAAAGAACTGCTAATGATCAAGACTCTTAACAATTTAAGCAGCAAAATAAACAGTAACTAGGGAACGATTAGCCAAAATGCAATATGATCATACGCAAGTCCATGCTAGTATAAGGAAGTAGACACAGAAGTAAATAAAGATCTATCATCCCTGCGGTGGAATCCTAAGTTATATAGCGCATGTTGTACATCGCACGGTTATACTGCGTATGCACACAGATGTGTGTTTCACCGTAGGAGTTAGACCTAATCTTTTCCTTTACTTTGTTCAGGAATGGGTTAAACTTCGTGACTCACTTTCAAAGAACACAACAGGGAACTGAAAAGATGATGGCTTTAAAGTTGTGGAAGCTGCCTGACAAAGGCTACCTCAAGTGAACGATAAGGTTACTGCCAGTGACTGTAGATGACTGTCATCTGATATGACAAGAAGCACGTTCCAACTCTGTGGGTTTTCCCCAAAAGCCCGCAACTGCGGTCTGTTCATAAGAAAACAGCAGATGAACACAGATTGTGGGACATTTTACAGGATATTTATTCAGTCCTGACCAAGACTATCAGAAGGTCAGAGTGAGCAGATGTTTATAAAATTGTCACAGGCTGCAGAAACGTCGGAAGACCTGGTACAACCTGGCCTGATGCTCTCAAAGCGAAAATGTGGTGGAGGAAAAATATAATCTGTACTTTAGCTGGCAGTAACTACCTTTGTTAATGTCTTTGTCTTTAGACTGTGTTGTAGTGACACTAGATGTCGACACTGGGACCCTGGCGTCCAGCAACTCCCTGCACTATGCCCGCAACTTTTCTGTAAATAGAAACTTGTTCTGAAATTTAAAGTTTGTGCAAGAAGTCATTCTATTCAAGAAGAGACCATCTCTGCAAAATATACAGAAAAGCAACTATCACCATGCCACTAAAAACTATATGTAAGACATAACATGTTGTAAGTTTTCTGAAAGGGTGATTATTTTTTAGTTTTGTTTTATTTTTGTCTGGCTTTTGGGGGAGGGTGAGTGTGTGGATGTGTGTGTGTGTGTGTGTGTGTGTGTGTGTGTGTGTGTGTGTGTGCCATACCCCACATGTAGAGGTCAGAGGGACCATTCTTGGGAGTCAGCTTTCTCCCTTCACTTTGTTGAGGAAGGGTATCTCTTGCTTCTGCCACACTTATGGTCCTAGTTAGCCAGTCACCAAGATTGCAGGAGATTCTCGGGTCTCTGCCTCCCAATCTCATTGTGGGTGTGCTGGGATTACAGTCACATACACCTGACTTTTCACATGGGTTCTAGGGGATGAACTAAGGCTGTCAGGCCCACACTTTATGCACTGAGCTGCCTCACCAGCCCCCATGGTGAATTCTTAAGGCACTGAACTCAAATGATCGACTGTAGATCCTTACTGGATGTGTGTGTCACACGCCAGGAACTGTACAAGGGGCCCTGGGTGCACTGGAAAACAAGATACGGTTCCTGTCTCCAAAAACCTACCAATATGGTCGGGAAAAAGACACAGTAACACAAAATAAAACACGGAGTTTTTAAACATGCGTGTGTAAGGAGTCATTTCAAGATCACCAGGTATGCATGTAAGAGACAAATCCAGAGACAGAGTAGCCCCCTGAAAAGAAGAGATAGCCCCCTGAAAGGAAGAGATAGCCCCCTGAAAGAGAGAGATAGCCCCCTGAAAGAAAGAGTGCCTCTGTGTGTCTTATGGCATTGGGGGACCTCCAGAGAAAGAGTCATACTCACAAAACCTTGTCTAACAGTGTCAAGTACATTTGAGAAGCTCGGGTCTGACCATATCAGCCCTCTGAACAGTATTCAGAGTTTCCCATTACTCTCAGGATGAAGACTAATCGGTTAATTTTCTGTGTCACTTTTCTAGGCTACAGCACCAAGTCACTAATCAAATGCTTACTGTATCACTCTCCATTCTGTTCCTGCTTAACACCGGCTTGTCCCAGAGCTCTTAGTTTGGCTTGCTTTCTCAGGGAACCTTTCCGGGCTCCCAGGTTCAATGCACTACTCAGCAGTCCCTTTAAGCTACCTCACAGTTCTCTTGCATAGTTTGGGCAAGCTGCAACTTGAGTGTTTCAGCCTGGAAGTTCTATGAAGGCAGGAACTGTAGCTTGTTTGGCCTTTTTGGTTTTTTGTTTTTTTTTTTTTTTTTTTTTATAATCCTATTCCTTGGCATAGCGCTTGGAGCATGAAAGTCTCCCGGTATTTGTTTAATGAATGTCAGCAAGATGAGATAAGACCAGAAAACAGCCACAGCTTCAGAAGTTCTTGCCAGGTAGAATTCGGTGACCCAGTCCTTTTGATGACTCATCAAGTTGAAACTCGAGGTTAAAAAAGGGGAACCTGGGGAGGCAGTCAAAGCAAGTGGAGAGAGGGGATGTACTTACTGGAGACAGAAATGTCCCTGCAGATGGGCTGGAGGCGGTCACTGTGGCTACATCCTCATGTTGACACTGACTTCAAAAATACCACCTGTCTCTTACCCCAAACTGGGGTTTATGTAATATCGTTTCCCACACATTACCAGCTGACAGGCACTGGAACTCTGTAAAGCACCTTTCTGGTGTCCTAAGCACCAGGGGAAATGAGATATAGACATATTCTTCCCATGTGTATTTACTTTTCTGAGTTAATTTTCTACTTATTCATTGAGAACCTCATACACGCACACAGCATACTTCAGCCACATTCACCGCTACTCCCCCTTCCTCCTTGTGCGGATCTGTCCTCCCAACCTCACATCTGCTTTTTCATAGCCCACTGAGTCCAATTAGCGTTACCTATGTATGCATATGTATGGGTGCATGCATCAGCACGGGCAACCAACAAGGGACCACTCCCCTGAGGAAGACTGCTCCTCCCTACCCCAACCCATCAACAGCCAATAGCCTCTCAGTTGGGGTGGGGGCTCACAGGCCCCTCCCATCCATGCTGAGAGGTTGACTGGCTCAGTCTTCCATAGATCTTGTACAGCTGCTCCAAGCTTGTGAGTCAGGCCCAGACGTTAATAACAGTCCTACCCTGTGGAGAAGATGCTGGTTTGCTCCAGTCCTCCCTGGCCTCTGGCTATCCTTTTCGAGGATGTTCCTTAAGCTCTGAGCATGAGGAGCTATGGCCTAGATGTCCTGTGCATGACAGAAACTTAACTTCTACACTTTTGACAGGTTGTGTGTTTCAGCATTAGCCAGCATCTACTGAACAATGTGTTTCTCTGTTTAGGTCCAAGACTCATACTCGTCTGCAAATATAGGGATATGCAGTTAGAAGCCAATTTGAAGCAATGTCCAATTAGTAAATCACAGTACTAGGCTGTCTCTTGTGGCCTATACGCTCCCTGGACATGACTTTTTGGTCACACTTATAATATCACATGTGTTTTCTTTTGGAGAGTGGACCTTAAGTCCAATGAGAAGCAGTTGGCTACCCTGTTAGCATGCTACCATTGCACCATGGGTTTATCTGAACAGGCTGGTCATTGCTGTAACTCCAGGCGACTCATTGGCTCTCTCTCTTCCAGGGAAAATGAGTAGATGAGAGAGAGGCCGTCTAGCGTTTGAGAAATGTCAATAATCGTATGACTGTAAAAGTGTACATTTCTAGATTCTCCCGTCGTCACAGTGAGGGGAGAAAAGAGCCAAATCATCCGTAAGGCTTGAGCAACAGACCGAGTGTCAAGAGCAGGAGGAAAGGAAAACTGTGAGAACTCTTGAGTAAGTGGTCAGGACAATTTAGAGATGCAGCAAAAACAGGAGACGTAGTTGGCTTAAGAAAGGAAAAAATAAATGTTCAAAGGGAAAATATGAGCATAGAGATAATATTGCCCGAATGTCAACTCAAAGGAACCCGCAGAGGACTGGAGACCTTGGGTTACACTTTAGGAAGGAAAATGGCCAAGAGAGGAGGATTGGAGGTCATCAGCCTAGGGGGATCCCTGGAGCCATGAGTACATCCTGTGTGTTCCCATGTTACCATACTCCTTAGCTTTCATGCTGCTTTCAGGGTGATTTTTTTAAAAAAAAATCTACTAAACCGTTTTCATGTATTGAGCTGACTAATTAGTAGTACCATGATGTATCCATTTTACTGGTAGCATGATAATTAAAAATGAAACAGAAAGTGCCAGCATTAGATATTTTTATTTGGGTTCGCACTATACATTGTCAAATATTGATCCCACTCTCACCAATGGACAAGACTGGCCACAGAATTGTAGAATCACCTTTAATGCTTTTAGATACTACCCTAGGTGGACCCACCGTCCCTGAATGAATGCAAACCACCAAGAACGTTTGTAAGAGACAAAGAGAACCAGACACCATGCAGCTGGAGACATCATCTGTGCCTCTAATTTTGGCCAAAGTAACTCCCTAGAGTCTCTCGCTGGAGAGAAAGAGAAAGAGAAAAGGGAAGACAAGGAAGTTAGCGGCGGCTGAATAGACCACCTAGACACAATATGCCATCGCAGCTGAGGCCAGGGGAGGTCCAAAGTTCACAGCTGTCCCTAAGTAGATCTAAAAGCAAGCTGGGCCAGAGGCAGAGAGAGATGGAAAGAGATGAGGGAAATAGGAAGAGGCACTGGTGGGTTCTGCCCAGAAGGTGACAGCAAGTTGAAAAATCGAGTGTAGACTCGGGGACGGTTCTCCCTAAGTAAATCACGACTTAGCAAGCAGCATTGCCCATGTCTCCAAAGAGATGTTTCCTGAAAAGGGACTGTTTGGAAGAGGGTCAGGGATTGCTGGCAGGTGAGGCAGGAGGGGGATACCGTGTGACTCCCCTTCATGACCGGGCCTGACTTCCTTCAGGCACTGAACTGTGATTACCACCAGAGTCACTTCCAGAAGGTAGTGAAACTTGCTTCCCTGGGCCGCCATGCTATCTGGCACATTCCCTGTGTAGGCTTTCTTCCTCCCTGCCACTCGCCAGTGGATCACACGGGGTTTCCCTTCCTCGGCTGCTTTCCTCTACAGGAACTCCTCTGGGTTCCCAGGCCTCCTCTCAAGCACTCTCTCTGGGCGATCTCTCGGGGCTGTGAGAGATTTTCTCGCTCATCAACCTCTGCCCTGAGCTCAGATGTGTGTGTCTGCTACATCACCTCTCCGGTGAGATGATTTACCAACCCAACTTCTGTAAGACTGAGCTGTTATTTCCTCCTGCAGACACATGCCTCTAACGTTGCCTGTCCATGAGTTTACCGCTATTCAGCCCAGTATCGGTTAGCCTCCCTTCCGTCTGGTACTCTCTCCGAGCACCCTGGACCTCCATCACCAAATCATACCTTAGTCTGAACTCTTCTTTAGATAATTTTATCTCCCACTGGGCCTTAAACTCCATAATAGACAGAATTTCCTGTTTTGTCAGTAAACGTGTTTCTAATAGTCATCCTGATGTGGTTAAAGGTTGAATAAATAAATGATTGACAGTCGTGAATTGAGATCTTTTCTCAGGAGCAAAACTCATCCAATCCCGTCCCTGTCGATGACATCTCCTTAGAGAACTAGGAAGTCTTCCAAAGCTCCATCATTTTGGATAACCACGACGGCTGCGGCGTCTCAGCAGTGCTCGTTTCCTGAGAATGGTTCTCCCAGCAAGGAGCATAAAGAATTATTGCATTTTAGCTAGAGGGGTCGCTCAGTGGTTAAGGGTACTTGCTGCCCTTGCAGAGGTCCTGGGTTCAGTTCCCAGCACCCACACCGAGGCCTACAGCTATAGAATTTGAGGGCCCCTTCTGGCCTCTGGGGACACCAAGTACCAGAGCACACCATGCATGCAGGCAAATACTCATACACATTCTAAAAAACTCAATTTTTACTAGAATAAAGAACTAATGAATCCCTCCTTTGGTGTCTAAGTGCACGGGGAAGTGGAATATAAAATTTAAAATTAAGTGTCCATGAAATAGACCGTATCAGACGACTCCCTGATTCAGTATTTTAAAAACTTGAACATATATGGAAATCATCTGGACTGTCTTGGAAGCACAGATGTCTAGACCTGACCCCAGGGTTTTCTGACTCAGTCCGTCTGGGACAAGGCTGCAGAATTTGCATTTCTAGCAAGCTTCCAGGTGCTGCTGCTAACAACGATGATCAAGGCATCACAGCCATGAGAACCACTGTACTGGACGAACATCTGATTCATTACTCAAGCAAACAGAAAGAATGCTGGGGTAGGGGCAGCTCTCTGAAGCTGGCAGACGAAGGTCTCAGCACTGGGCAGGAAATTCACATCCGGGAAACTTGCGCAGGGATCAAAGAACCTCGGTGAAACAAGAAGACAGAACAGTGTTAGCAAGCCCCTTCTGTGGGGGCTGACGACTACCAGAGCAACTGGATCGGAAGGAGCAGCTATGTAAGAAAGAGACACCATTGGTCCCAGGGTACAAGTACAGCACCTTCATTCTTCCATCAATAGTTCTTCATTTTACCATTGGGTACCAAGCTCCGGCCCTTACCCAGACTTAGATCTGTTCAATAAGCGCGTGCCGCACTCAGCCCACAATGATTGGTACAGAACTGACACGTGACATAAACTAACTCAATGAGAATCCATCCTAGATGCTATTGGGCTAGTTACGACTAGACCACCCTTTCCGCTGGGGTCCCCAGTGATTGGTGCAGAACTGCCACGTGACATACATTAACTCAGCAAGATTCAGCCCGAGATGCTTTTGAGCCCACTGAGACTAGAACTGCACGTTTCCTCTGGGATTGTCAAAGCAAAGAGAGCAAAAGCTGTGGGTTTTAGCGGCCATCGTCATTACAAGGCCTGTGTGTCAGAGAATGGCACCAGTACTGGAGAAACTACTCTCGCATGTGGTCAGCAGGGTCTCTGAAGTTAGGTTCTGAACCTTCGGATGGGTTTGTGTCTCGCTACTGAAAATCTTGACTGAAATTAGAGAAAAATCTGCTAACCGAGGCATGCATGGCTCTAGTCTGACTATGTAACTTCTTCTAGAAATTTCCCTCCGGATGAGCAAACCTTCTGGATGCACTGCAATTCCAGCAACTAAAATTTTTGCTAATGTCATTTATTTACTTATTATAACACTTTGTACTATACCTCTTGCCTTCTTTCCCTCCTGTGTAATTTTCCTGAATGGAGGAACTGTCCTCTTTGTAACAGTTTCCCTCCAGGCATGTGTGGTCGCTAGCTCATAAGCGTCTCTATATAAACACCATTTTTAAGAAGTATCAAAAATTAGCCTCATTAGTGTATACCCCAAACCAAAGGAGTTTTAAAAGAAAGACCCATGGGGTTAAGCACACAGGAGCTTACACTAAAGCAGCCTTCAGAGTCAAGGAAACCACGCACCTCTAGAATGAGTAGGTCTGACCAGACCCTGATTTCCACAAGAGGTTTTGCCATTTCTCTTTTTCTTTGAGAAATCATTACGAAGCAGGGGGGTACCAAAGAGTGACGGCTGAGGCGATGACTCCCACATAAGTCAGTTTCCTCTTCCCCAAATTAATTTCCAGAAACTCTGCCACATCATGCACCGAGAACCCCCTGGTTCTAACTCAAAGGACAGTACAGCAGTCTTGGGCAAAGATACGAGCAGCCTCTCTCTGACAGCTTTCAGTGACAGAGCCTCCTGCTAGAGGACTGCCAAATGCTTAATTCACAGGAAAGAATCACTACTTGGAAGCCAAACCCAGAAAGGATTTGTAGGTTGTCTCTAACACAGTTTACCACTCCAAACTGTGTCCTGCTGCTTCCTTGAGAGTTTACCGGACTCACAAGGCACAGCTGCAGCCATTGGATGTCCATCTAACAACTGGACCTGAGAAAGTCTACCTTTCTGACATCAAGGGACCTGCCCTGGGAGAGAAACAGCAGCAGCCCAGATGGCGCTGCCCTTTCCAGTCCTTGATGTCAGAAGACGAGCAGCGTGCCTCTGAGTCTGCCTCAGAGACTTTCTTTGCCGAGGTTCATATGCTAGCTCACGGGATAGGCGGTGAAGTTCACTAAAACAAAACATAACCTCAAACTTCCAAAGCAGCTGGTGGAAACTGTGAGTGTTTCCAAGGGGCTGACTTATCTAGCTGAGTCAAGTAAGGGTGAGTGCTTCCAACGGGCACGAGATCAGAAACCAAACCGGGTGTTTACTGAGAGCTATCTCTCTTGATTCTTTGTCTCCTTCGCTAGACCTGAGTCTCCTCCCTAGCTTTATCTTGACAAGGAATGAAGCCACCAATGATAGAAGTTTGACTTCCTGGGAACTCCATTATAAACTAAGTTTATTTTCCTAAATAAAAAAGTCATATGTGTGTTTCACAAGACATTTAGAAAAGTGACAAATCATAAAATAAAGTGCTTATAACCTCAGCACTATGGCCTCTATGTTGTTCTTTACACACACACTGACACACACACACATACATGTACATGTGTGTGCACATATACACAGACACACATGCACACACACTCACAGACACATGCACACATGCTCACAGACACACTCAACACATACATATACCCACACACACACACAGGCACATGCATGCACACACACTTGCATACAGACACACATTCAAACACACACTCGCATATACACATGCACACACATACACACACATACATGTGCACACACATAGAGGAACACACATATACACACACAGACATACACACACACTTGAAGCCTATCAGATCTAGGTATAGAGGGGTAGATGGATAGGCAAAGATAATCTCTATTAAAAATGGTTATTTTACTCCATTTCTACTTAGCACATTATTATAATCATTTTCCCACATCAACATATTCAACACTGTTGTGTCTACCTAAGATGATACTAAACAGACACCATAAAATATTTAGTCACTCCGGGTTCTAATTGCCATGGGTATTTCTAAGTTTCTGCTATTATCAAAATAATATGCGTGAAGATTCTTGTTGATAAATCATTGTGCGTGGTGGGAGTTTTTTCACACACTTCTGGCTAGTTAGGCGGTAATACAGTCCTTCCTAGTTTTCTAGAAGTTGCCGTCCATTAACTGCATCTTCAATTCACAGTACAAAAACATTAAAATGACTATTTAAAATGTACGGCAAGAAATGAAGTCTAGTAAAATAACTGAGTGGAAAAGATCAAGAAACTTTTGAGAGGGGGAAAAATAACACGAAGTTATGTAACAAGGTATTAAACCTGCTCGATGAACTTGGATACCCAAAACTATCTTCCAGGAAATTCGTAAATTTGAGTCTTTGTGTATTAGATTCCATAATCACAGCGGACTCATGAAGATGTTTCTGCTCTTTCCTGGTTTTTAATTCTAAGAATGAAACGATCCAAGAAGACTCTTAAAAGATGTTATTATCTCTCATTCTGATTTCCTGCATCATCGGAAAACAGTTCGCTTCTGAACTGGCGTGAAGCATCTAGATATTTAGTCGGCCGGTGAATCATCCCCCCGCAAATCATTCTGGGCTACGGCTAACAGGGAAGCTTGTCTCCTGCCGAACTCGAGAAATGCTGGTCGAGTTTAGGAAACTCATTCTCCTGAAGGCCTGCAGTGGTTTTGGAGAACGTCCCTTAGTAGTTACTGTACTCTGTGACCTCTGGGAAAAGTGTAACGAGCTCTGGGCAGGAGCTCTGGGCATACACTCCGCCCTGCCGGTTTGCCTTACAAGGCTCTTTCTCTCCATGGCTGGAATTGAAAACACTCAGGCAAGCCCCGCTAATCGGCAGCTGCTAGCAATTAGAGGCAGCATTTAAAACCAGTCTCCAAACTACCTTCCCCACTGCCCAGGCCTTCTGCATGAGCAGTACACCGTGACAACTTGCCAGAGTGTTTAAGGTATCTCCAATTCTAGTGGTTTCTATACCTTCTCTCTCTTCTCCAGCCTTCCCACACAGTGTCCGACTTAGAGGAATCCAAAAAAGGAGGGGACGATTAGTTAAAACCAGGTTGAGCTGCTTTGGGCTAAGATGGAGAATTGTACCCAGGCGATTATTAGACACAGAGATATCTTGATGGCTCCCGAAGAGAAACAGGGAGCCGGGGTGGGGGCGTGGAGGGATGGGGGCGTGGCCTTTCCCTTTCGGTTCCTTTCCTTCTTCGGTTTTCAAGCAGCAACCTGGGAAGGTTCACAGTGATTTTCTCTTTTAGGATGATAGAGCCAATCAAGAGGTACTGGGGATTTTGTCAGCTATTTCCAGTTTCCCTAACCTAAACCCAGTCACGTTTCCCTAGCAGGATAAACGGCAGGGTGTTTCCTTCACCAGAGAAGAAACTGAGGGTCAAGAAGGATCTAGTCCAAAGGTCGCACAGACCAGACGGTGGGTGAGCATGAACTGAGGCAATCTGTCCTGCCTCTCAGTCCTGATCACTTCCTGGATGCCAATGGTCTTCTCCAGAGGGGGAAAAACAAATCTTCTTCAGACAGCCTCGCACCACTGAGTTATCCTTCCGCAACCTCTCCTCACTGCGCAGAGAAAGGCATGTAGACCCCCAGCCCTTCTCATCACTTGGCTTAAAGTAAAACTGATCAATAAAACAAAATGAAACAAAGCAAAAAAATAGCTTCTCCTTCGCAGTTGCTTTACCATGATCCCACCTTAGGTCATCCCCTAGGAAGAGATTCTCCATGCACATGACTGTCTCTGCTATTCTATTCCTCCTCTCTAGTGGGCCCGCGACATTGAGCGCTCATTTGGTCTCTGGCTGCACGGGACTCACACAGAGAAGCAGAAAGGGAAACAGTGAGAGAGGCAGAAAGGTGAATTGGATGGAAGAGAGCAGTTTTGCCTTCTCAGAATTGAAGTAGAATGAATGAGCTGAGGCAGGGAGCGGCAGCCCCCTGCCTCAGCGCCCCCCCACCCGCCCCCACACACATACAGCAGGTCTGCTCCCCAGCATGCTACTTCCTGAAACTAACTCCTGCTTCCTCCTAACTCCGATGGCTTTCCTCACAGAATTAAAAGTACATAGGATGTTTTATATGAAAACAGAAGGGAAGCTACTCGGAGAAGGGAAGACAGGGAGAGGAGAGGGAGGCTGCAGATGTGAGCGGAGAGAAAGTGCATGTGTGTGGCAGTGTCATCGTGAAGCCCGTTGTTCTGAAGGCTACATTTAAAAACAAATGTTTAAAAGCGGCATTTCGGCTGAGATCCTCTTAGACCTTTAATGTGGATTTCGCTGCACCTCCCCCCCCCCCCCCGTTTCCCTACACCCTTCTGCTATTGAATAATCACTTCTCTGTGTTTGGGTTTTTTCTGAACAGGGCCCCACTATGTGGCTCTGCATGGTCTCGAACTCACGGAAATGTGCCTACTGCTGTCTCTCAAGTGCTGGAATTAAAGGCGTGTGTCACTATGCCTGGCTAACACCCATCTCTTAAAGTGGGTTTCTTAGCTCTCACATTAATCTCCCCCCTCTACACTCCCACATTTTCTCCATATCCCACCTACAGATTTTGTCATCCTTCTCCTAATATAGCATGCGTACTACACTTGTCCTGTGGCTGAGGGTGGCCTTTCATATGTGCCATTACATGTAGAAAACACTGTTCTACTACCTTTGGCTCTTACAATCCTTCAACCCCTCTCCCACCATAGCTGCTGAACTTCGGCCATTTAGGGCCGACACTCCGAAATATCGTGTTACACAAGAAATCATAGTGGATGTGCCGGCTTGCACAGAACTGGCTCAAGATCAAACCAGCTAAAATCCCAGCATGAGTGGGTAGGGGTCTCACAAACTCATACCCTACCTGGGGAGCTATTAGTGGCTATTAGAAGAGAGGATCAGTTTTCATCAGGGATGTGGGCCCTGATAGACTGCCTATGCGTCCATGGAGGTGCCTAGACCCTCGAACGTATTGGCAGCAGTAAATAGACACGGTGGCTTGCGTTTGGTTGGTTGGTTTGTTTTTTTAAGTATTCATGAAGTTAGGAGGAAAGGCGGTAGGCAGGTATGAGACGAGTTAGGGAGAAGGCAACGGGATGGATTTGATCAAGATAGACGCTATATAAGAAACGTGCATGGAATTCCCAGACAACAAAATAAAAACAGGAAAAATTCAAATCTTTCGAGGAAAAACTCAAATCTGATTCATTTTCATAGTAGATTTTCAAGAATAAATGTGGCCATTTTGCTTTTATAATTCAGTGGAACTACTTTAAATGTGTAATGAGGAAAGAGGTCATGTTAGAGATGGGTAGCTCTGTGGGCCAAATGCTCTCCACGGAGAAGTGTAGAGCACCTATGCTCAGGGTGTCTTATCATTGATATCATGGGTTTGGAGGGCAGCCAGGCTGGAAGCGGCCTGGGCTTTGTATTACTGGGAAATAAGAACCACACTACCGTGATGAACTAAAAGAGTCACTGGTTTTCTGTTTTGTAAATGCCTGTCACTAGGCTGGAGCTCTGTGATTGAGAGCCAAGTACTGCTCTTACAAAAAAAAAAATCAAGTTAGCTTTCCAGCACCCACATTGGATGTCTCACCTTTAACTCTAGCTTCTCTGGCTTCTGTGGGCAGCTGTGCTCGTGTGTGTGTGTGTGTGTATGTGTGTGTGTGTGTGTGTGTGTGTGTGTGTGTGTGTGTGTGTACATTTGGAATGATACAGAGAGGATTAGTATGGCCCCTACACACAAATTCATGAAGTGCTCTTGCACCTAAAACTTGGAAATGAGATGACAAGACACGCTAACAGGGAAAGGTGAGAGCCCGTGGGCCTCAGCTATGAGCACCACAGGCAGCTAAGAAATGCTGAAAGCAGGAGAAATGCTCTTCCCCTGGGGATGAGTCCCAGAATTGGTTATCCAATAGCAAGTGGTTAGCCCTGAAATCAAATCAGATTACACACAAGTAACACTAAAGAGACTGAGGAGGGTGTGTGTGTGTGTGTGTGTGTGTGTGTGTGTGTGGTGATAATAAAGAAAAAGAGACCATGATTTTAAGGAAAAGCAAAGAGGCACATGGAAAGGACTGGAAGGAGGAAAGGGAAGGGGGAAATTATGCCATCATGTTTAACTATTGCCTGTAACTTTAATTCCATGAGGTCCTTCCGGCCTCCAAGCGCATGCATACTCATGTGTACTTACAACACACAGATACAAAATTTAAAAATAAAAGTAAATTTTTTAAACGCGTGTCACCACCTCAAGAGTGCTCATTGGTAGAGGGCTTGCTCGGTCTGCAAACGTCCAGAGATCAAGCTCAGGCACCTCGATAACAAAATGTTTATCTCTCTGATGATGAGGCAAGAGAATACAATGCCATGGAAACACAGCGCCCAGCTTTCTGCTGCGGGTCTCACTCTCAAGAGCTGTTTGCTGTCGTCTAGAGTTTATACATTCTAACCCAAAGCAAATGTACTGCAGTCTCGGACCCCAGGTGAGGACATTAGTGGGAAATGATGGAACTCAACAGAACTAAGAAGCGTCTGGGTGTAAACATGGTCCCAACAAGGACTGACGAAGGCATAAAGGCCTGCCCTGAAGGTGAGTGGCACCATCGAATAGGCTGTAGCTTCTGTTGGAATAGAGGAAGGGAAGTCAACCCATGTAGACATTGTCTGTCCATCTCTCATTGCATGGTCTCTTCCCCCTCCTTAGCAATGGAGAGCTCTACCATGCACTACCTTCTGCAACACACTGGATCCTCAGGAAACATGAGCTCAGTAAAACTGGTCTCTCTTAAGTCCAGTGTGACAAAAAGTGAGCCGCACAAGTGTACAATGAGACGCAGTACTTCCTCTATAGTGCTCACTAGTCACCATTAGATGAGCAGTTTCCTCTAGCACATGCTTCTACTGTGAGGTACCAGCTTCCCACAGTCCTCAAGGCCACAGAGGCAGACAGAAGACTGAAGACTCTCAAACCACGAACCAAAATAATTAGTTTATCACAGCAACATAAAGCGAATCAGCCCATCTCCCAGATGCTGCTCTGTGAATTTCTTCACTGTACAGAGGCTACACCCCCGCCCCCAGCCTCTACCAGTGACATCCCATGCACCCTGGAATTCCTCCAACTTTGACTCAAAGGCTTCTACCAGCCGATCTGACCAAACCTGTGCTTAAATCTAAGGCTGCCTATGCAGCCCCCTTTCTTTTCTCTGGCCTGATCTTCTGTGTAACATAAAGAGTTTCCTAACTACTGCTGTTTCTCATCTTCGTCCTTCACGGGGGTTTCCCCTTTCCTAATGCAGTCTCGTACTTCTCAACTTATCATGGGATCAGCTTCTCTGAGAACAGAGTCAACAGCAGAGTGTGGTAGAGCAGATCAGCAGAAAGTAAGGGGGTAAAATGAACACATCTGATTAAACTGCACATAATTCTTTCCTCAAAAATTAAAACTAGAATTACCATAGAGCCCAGCAAGTCCACTTCTGTACCTATTCCTGAAAGCACTGGAAATAGGGACTCAATGTTCATAGTAACATCATTCACAGAAAGGACACGAGTGCCCCTCATCAGATGAACTATTAAACAACAAAATACTGCATACACACACACACACACACACACACACACACACAAAGAGAGAGAGAGAGAGAGAGAGAGAGAGAGAGAGAGAGAAAGAAAGAAAGAAAGAAAGAAAGAAAGAAAGAAAGGGAGAAGGAGGGGAAGGAATGACATATGTTTAATCCCTCTGGTTAGGTTACATTCCTTTGCTGAAGGGCATCTGGGTTCTTTCCAGCTTCTGGCTATTATAAATAAGGCTGCGTTGAACATAGTGGAGCACGTGTCTTTGTTATATGTTGGGGCATCTTTTGGGTATATGCCCAAGAGAGGTATAGCTGGATCCTCAGGCAGTTCAATGTCCAATTTTCTGAGGAACCTCCAGACTGATTTCCAGAATGGTTGTACCAGTCTGCAATCCCACCAACAATGGAGGAGTGTTCCTCTTTCTCCACATCCTCGCCAGCATCTGCTGTCACCTGAGTTTTTGATCTTAGCCATTCTCACTGGTGTGAGGTGAAATCTCAGAGTTGTTTTGATTTGCATTTCCCTTATGACTAAAGATGTTGAACATTTCTTTAGGTGTTTCTCAGCCATTTGGCATTCCTCAACTGTGAATTCTTTGTTTAGCTCTGAACCCCATTGTTTGTGGGGGGAGGAGGAAAGGTTTATTTGGCTTACACTTTTACATCGTAGTTCATCATCAAAGGAAGTCAGGACAGAAACTCAAACAGGACAGGACTGGTTGGGTTACAGACATGCCCTTAGTACACACCATTAATCCCAAATAATGGAGGTAAAGTTAGTTTGTAGAAGTTAGCAGCCATGTTTGAAAGTAACATCTAATTCAGGGGCAGACAAATTGAATCAGAGAAAGATTTAACAGAATAAATCAGAGATAGAATATACCCAACTCTCACAAGAACAAACAGAAAAGAGAGGCTACTTAGGAGCAGCACAGAGTGAGTCAGGAGAAGAGGGCAGTTCAGTGAGTATAGTTCATGGAGTTCAGTTGAGTTGCTGTAGTTCCCTCCAGTTTGTGGAATTCAGAGGCAGTTTTTCCAAGCAGAGCAATTCAGTGAGAAGCCAAGAGAAGGCAGTTTGAATCAGTCAGCTTGGAGAGGAGTTTGAGCCAGAATAGCTCAGTTGAACCAGACAGCCAGAGTTCAGAAAGAATTAGAAAGGCTTGGTTTATTCAGAAGTAGCCTCTGAGATGATAATTACTTCTGGGGAATGAAAGCAACATTTATACTATTAAGTCTTTAAAAAAAAATTCTAGGGTTAAGGGAGTATCTCAGTGGTAGAATGATTGCTTTGTCTATGCAAGGCCCTGGATCTAATCCCCAGTACTTAAGGAAAAGGAAGAGAGGTCAGCTGTAGTAGCACATACCTTTTATCTCAGCATACAGAGCTCTGTGAGTTCTAGGTCAGCTTGGTCTACATAGTGAGTTCCAGGAGAACTGAGGCTATACAGTTACAGTGAGATTCTGACGAAAAGAGTTAAAGAAAGAAGGAGGGAGAGAAGGAAAAGGAGAGAGGGAGGGAGGGGTGAAGAGGGAAGGAAGAAAGGAAGGAAGGAAAAGAAAGTGACATTCTGATTTGGATATGGATAAAATTTGACATGCTAAATGAAATAAGCCATTCACAAAATGGCAGATGCTGAATGATCACGACAGTCAATATGCCAAGAGAGGAGAAGTCTCACAAGGATCCACTCCTAGATGAAGAGCTACACACAATCAATGTCTTCCGAGAAAGGAAGGATTAGTTTATCTCCAGGATGAGCCCTCTGACAGGTTATCCAATCCCAAATGACCATCCCTAAACACATCTACATAAGAGCAACACAAACTGGACTTAGTAAGTTTTACATATATGTGTAGATATGTTTTATCTGTGTATATAAGCATGTGTGTATGTTGCATGTACATATATCACAATAATAATTCGAGTAGAGGACATGAGCTTGAGAGGGAGTAGAAGGAGACATAGGTGAATACAGGAGAGAGATGGGTGAAACTGTGTAAATGTATGAAATTCATACTCATGCATGAAATTCTCAAAACAATCAATCAACTGGACTTTAAAAGACAGATGCTACTTGACTCCACTTATGCAAGGTGCGGAGTAAAGACTTAAAGAGACAGATGCAAAATGGTGAATCCAGAGCCTGCAGGGAGGGCTGATAGGAACCTGCACAGGGGATACAAGGTTTGTCCTGCAAGCTAAAAATTGTCCTTAGCATGTAAATATGCTTAACATTAATCGATTATGATTAAATAGACGGGACAGTAAGCTTTATTTTACATGCATGTCGTTCAAGTTTAAACAAATAGCTGAAAATATACTATGTTTTTATATAATCAATATTAAATATGTTTAATATCAACATTAAATACACAAGGATTCAAATTTACCGCAATAGTAAGATAAAAGGTATTCCTCTAAAGAGCCGTTATTCAGGAAAAGGTGCGGATCCTTTATCAAGCTGAATTTCTTCATGGACATAACTCCAAACACAGCCAGATAAGAGCAGACGGTCTTCTACAGGATGCGAGCTAGCTAGCCGGTGAGAGCACTTTCACCATGTCATACGCCGCCAGAGAAGTTGGGGCTACAGAATACAAGCATATGTCAACACTTTCACCTTCCACTTTCTCAACAGTGCTGATCAGGCCAAGTTTCATTTCACTTATTGGGCCACTTTCCAAGGTGGTGGAGGAGGGTTGAGAGAGGGCTGAAGAAAGTATTAGGATCTAAGTTTCATATCTGCAAAAGGGAGCTGATGTTGCTTACCACTGGGTTTCAAAACCAAAGCTTCCCTAAATTGGCCAAGAGTTTTGAAGAAGGCTATACAGAGCCAGGGGTCAGCAGATGTTTTCTGCAAAGGGCCAGCCACAATGTTAGGCTTTGCAGGCCCACAGTCCCTGTTGCAACTCCTTACCTCTGTAGTGATCACTCAAAAAGAGCCATCAGCAGCACAGGATAGGTGTGCACGGCTGTGTGTCAGTAAAGCGAAGCGAGTTGAATTTTTACTATCTCCTGATAAAAATCACTAAGAATTCTCCATTTTGATTTGGACATGGATACTTGTTTAGGTTAACAACAACAACAACAAAAGACCACACACACACACTCACACGGACACGGACACAGACACACACACACACGGACACGGACACAGACACAGACACAGACACACGTGCATGAGCACACATCCTCCCACATGGGCAAGCACACACCCCCACATGAGCACGCACACATATTCACAATGGCACAAACACAAATACATACGGGCATGCACACGCACAGTTCAAACCAGTTTCCTTCCTTCTTTGCTACACAAGACCTTATGTATGCCAGAAATGTCAGGACCCAGCACCACGGAGTTTAAAATCTCATCTGCTTTGACCCAAGAACTCTTCAAGTAGGAAAACGAAGCTGCTTCTTCTGAGACAAATCTGCTTTAAAATATTTCTCAAGAATTTTTGCATCAGCAGGCCAGATTCTTAACTCATACATTTCTGGGAAATGCTAGCTCAAATTGGCTGTGCGGTCCTTTGGCCCTAAACTACTAAGTTTTCCTAAATTCATTGGGATCAACAAAGGAAAAAGGATATTACTTTGATATTACTATAGCATAGGGCTCAGTGAGTTCACTGGGAACTTCTATACTTCTGTTTAGAAGTTGCCAAAGTCACCTTTCGTGCCCCTGCAAATGTCTCTGCTGGTAACCTCACAGAGCTGAGCTAGGAACTTTTGGCTCAACTGATTGTCCCCAACAAAGAGAAATGTTTGAAATGAGTCAGCTACTTGAATAATCAAAAGTAAACAATACTCTATTTCTCAGCCTCGAGTGTGGCTATGTTATAGCTAATAAAATATAAAATATAAACACCCTCTCTATAATGTCAATTCTGGCTAAATACAGCTATAAATGTAATGTGATCCCACAAAATTTCATCTACTGTTTACTTGAATTTGTTTATGGTTTTTGTTCCGTTGTCCTGAAGCTTTAAAAAAAATTAACCATCAATTGTTGGCCCTTCTATGAAATCTTGGGTTCAATCACCAACCCTCTCACAGAAAACAATACATAATAAAAATTTTAAAATCGGGTTGGGGATTTAGCTCAGTGGTAGAGTGCTTGCCTACCAAGCACAAGGCCCTGGGTTCGGTCCCCAGCTCTGAAAAAAAGAAAAAAAGAAAAAAAATTTAAAGTCACGTTAAAGATACTCTTTGTTGTTAAGCTGCCATTGAACCTAATTCCACTTGAAAAATCCCACCATTGGCTAGATGGCCTATGGTGTCATCATGATTTGAACAAAGCTCACTGTACTTCTGGTAGCTTTGAAATGCACCCAGAAATTCTAAGGTTGATAAGTTGACAGAAATATGAATACAGGGGCTTAGCTAGGTTAGATAGTAAATATGGCAAGTTCTATAATAGAGACGATGAGTATGGGGTTATTTAATACTCAATCCTCCAACTTTTCATGACAATATGCCTAAAATACTGTTGTCAAGCCACCGATACAACTCCAAACTTCTGCCTCCACCTTCCAAATTCAGGAGTTCTGGGCAGGCACCACTGTGCCTGGCCCCAACAGCTCTGCTTACCAGGCTTCCAAACAAACTCTTTGAAGTAACGAGAGTTTTTGTAGCTTCTTTTCCTCACTAAAAGGGTCACTTCTCTTCCTGTTCTATAAACAGCATCGAGGGCTTCAAGACTTGAAAAATAGAACTCAAAGTACTGCCAGTGGGACAAGCTGTATGCAAGTAAAATTTTTAAAGGCTGTGTAAACAGAAACCCATCTGGAAGAATGTTTTTCTCATCGACTCACTAAAAACTAGAATAGGATTTCCTGATAGAGATGTTCTGTTGGACTCTGCAAATCCCTCCAGGTGGGAAAAAAGGCATCCCGGTCATTAAAGTAACTTTCACCTTAAAATAAAAAGCATTTAACTGAACTCAGCATGAGGGCATCTCTAGGAACCTTGCTGTTGAAGTTCCCTTCTCCTTCCTTCCTTCTTAGCACATGGATGCAGCTAAGGCAATGATAACATTTCAGTTTGCTGCCCAGACCAGTATCAGACATGAGTGTTGCCACAGTCATGGTAGTGATGTTGCGTCTCCACTTGGGGATTTGTATTCTAAGAAAATCAAAATTGGAAAAGACCACTGAATGACTGCAGGCAAGAACGTTAGTTCAGAGCCTTGGCAGCAGACCGCCGGTTCACAAGGGTCCTTTCCTATTTTCGAAGATGCAGGAAGATAAAAACTAAGGCTCCCTAAGATAATATCAAAACTGATTTAGAATACTATGAAAAAATTGACTTGTTGGGACTAACACATTTTCAGACAGTGGAGCAATTTTAATTCCCGAGATTGTAACTTTAATCTAACCCAGAAGCATGGATTTATTGCATTAAACCACTGCTGGAGCAGACACTAGATCATGTGAAGAACATGTATCTGTGTTACTGAACACAGGAACACTTGATTATGACTTGCTAAACTGTTCTGCTTCTGAGTCAACATTTTACAAACTTGATTTCATCTAAGAAAATAATATTCTTAACCAAAGCCTAGGGAAAAGCCTCAACTGTATTTGAATTATTCAAAGAAGAAGAAAACAATTTACACACACACACACACACACACTCACACACACATACACATACACACACACATACACATACACACACACACACACACATACACATACACACACACACACACACACACACACACACACAATGGCCCACGGTGTATAGCTATACATATCTCCCCATTCTAAATGACAAATTTAAAAATGAGTATAGAAATTGTTAATACTAAAACCAAGTGAAAGACCTGTATGACAAGAACTCCAAGTCCCTGAAGAAAGAAATTGAAGAAAATATCAGAAGATGGGAAGATCTCTCCTGCTCATGTAGTGGTAGGATTAACAAAGTAAACATGAACATCCTACCAAAAGCAATCTACAGAGTCCATGTGATCCCCATTAAAAGCCCAACACAATTCTTTACAGACCTTGAAAGAACAATTCTCAACTTCATATGGAAAAAAAAACCCAAATAGCTAAAATAATCTTGTACAATAAGAGAACATCTGGGGGAGTCACCGTCCCTGACCTCAAGCTCTACTACAGAGCAATAGTAGTAAAGACTGCATGGGATTGGTGTAGAAACAGACAAATTGATGAATGGAATCAAATCAAAGACTCAGAAATAAACACACACACACATCTACAGACACTTGATTTTTGACAAAGAAGCCAAAACTACACAATGGAAAAGGAGAGCATCTTCAACAAATAGTGCTGGTCTGACTGGATGTCTACAGGTAGAAGAATGCAGAAAGATACATATTTATCACCCTGCACAAAACTCAAATCCAAGTGGATCAAAGATCTCAAAGTAAATCAGATATGCTAAATCAAATAGAAGAAAAAATGGGAAAGAGCCTTGATCTCTTTGGTACAGGAGACAGCTTCCTGATCAGAACATCAATGACTCAGGCATTAAGATCAACAACTAATAAATGAGACCTCATGAAACTGAAAAGCTTCTGTAAGGCAAAGGACACAGTCAATAGGACAAAACAGCAGACTACACATTGGGGAAAGATCTTCACTAACCCTACATCTGACAGAGGACTAATATCCAAAATATATTTTAAAATAACTCAAGAAGTTAGACACCAGCAGCCGAAATAACTAATTTAAAAATGGGGTACAGACCTAAAATAGAATTCTCAATAGAGGAGTCTCCAAGGCTGAGAAACACTTAAGGAAATGTTTGTTTGACATTCTTAGTCATCAGGGAAATGCAAATGAAAAGCACTCTGGGATTCCACCTTAAGCCCATCATATTGGCTAAGAGGAAAAACTCAAGAAGCTGCACGTGCTGGTGAGTCTGTGGAGCACAGGGAACACTCCTCCATTGCTGACAGGAGTGCAAACTCCAATTTGGCAGTTTCTCAAAAAATTAGGAATAGTTCTACCTCAAGACCCAGCTATACTACTCCTGGGCATATACCCAAAAGATGCTCCAACATATAACAAGGACACATGCTCCACTATGCTCATAGAAGCCTTATTTATAATAACCAGATGCTGGAAAGATCCCAGATGTCCTTCAACAGAGGAAAGGATACATAAAATGTGGTGCAACTACACAATGGAGTACTATTCAGCTATCAAAAACAAGGACATCATGAAATTTGCAGGTAAATGAGTGGAACTAGAAAATATCCTGGGGTTGGGGATTTAGCTCAGTGGTAGAGTGCTTGCTTAGGAAGCGCAAGGCCCTGGGTTCGGTCCCCAGCTCCAAAAAAAAAAAAAAAAAAAAAAACCAAAAAAAAAAAAAAAAAAAAAACCAAAAAAAAAAAAAAGAAAAGAAAATATATCCTGAGTGAGGTAACTCAGACTGAAAAGGACATGCCTGGTATGTCCTAACTGATAAGTGGACATCAGTCATATAGTACAGAATAGCCATGCTACAATCCACAGACCAAAAGAAACCACTGACAAGGAGTGCCCGAGGGAGAAGGGGAAATAACAGAGATATTGGAAGTGGATGGAGGGAGGGAACTGGATAGGAGAGGGGATGGTGAGAGGAATGGGTTGGGGTGAATCAGATGTAGGGAGGAGCAGAACAGAAATCAGTGATGGACAGAGGCGGGGGGCATCTCTAGGATATGCCAGAGAGCTGGGACAGAGGAGACCCCAGGAAGTCTATGGGGATGCCTATAGCTGAGACTCCTAGCAGTGAGAGATGTGGAGCCTGAAGTGGAAATCACCACCTGTAGCTAAGCAGGACCCAGTGGAGGGCCAGGGACAGCAACCCACCCACAGAACCTTCAAGCCAAAATGTGCTCTGCCTACAAGATATGCAGGAACAAAGGTAGAGCAGAGATGGAAGGAATGGCCAGCCAATGACTGATCCAAATTGAGACCGGTCCCACGGACGAGAACCAATCCCTGACAGGTCTAGTGACTCTCTGCTCCGCTTGCAGACAGGAGCCTGGCGTAACTGTCCTCTGAGAGGCTCCACCCAGAAGCTGACAGAAACACATGCGGAGACTCACAGGCAAACATTAGACACTGACTGGAGCTCAGGGAGTCTTGCGGATGAGTTGGGGGATGGATTAAGGGACCTGAAGGGGATAGAGACTCCACAAGAAGACCAACAGAGTACACCAACCCGGACCCTTGGGGGCTCCCAGAGACTAAACAACCAACCAAAGAGCAAGCATGGGCTGGACGTAGGCCATCTCCCAACACACACAGGTATGCAGTGGATGTTCATCTTGGGCTTCATACCAGTTCCCCAACTACTGAATCTGTTGCCTGCCTGTGGATCCCATTCCCTTAAGCGGACTACCTTGTCTTGATCGGCAGGAGAGGACACACACAGCCCTGCAGTGGCTTGATGCTGTTAGGATTGGGTAATACCCAGGACGGATGGGGAAAGGGCCAAGTGACAGGGGGTACTGGGAGGAGGGAGGGGCTACAATCAGGATATAATATTCATTTCACATGAATACATAAATAAATTAATGGTAAAAAAAATAAAATGGCCCCGTGTGTATAAATATTCACAGCTCGTCCTTCTTACGGAGAAACACGCAGAACAGAGATTGTTAATATTAAGCAAAGCACTAATCTCCTTTGCCTGTATTATCAGCCCTGCCTGTCACGAAGTCCCATAGAACAAAAACAATTCCTATGCCCACTTCACAGATGAAGAAGCAGACATTTAGAAGCATTTGGTCAATTTCACTCAGGTCAGTCTTGCAGCCAATGTTGAGACCTAAATCTGCTTGATGCCAAAATCAGGTCGTTATTGCTGTGATCTTTAACATCTAAGGAGCAAGTAGAACTGTCAGAAGTGAGAGCAAGAGAGAGCAGGAGAGGGCGAACAGAAGGCCCAAGAAGGGAGAAGCAGGTAGAAGTTCCAGGCATGAGGTGCTTCGGTCCCATGGGGACGGGATCAGTAGGACCTGCTGTGCTTTTTCCCTTTGTATCCTTGCTGTTTTATTTCTGATAAGAGTTATTAAGAAAAGTTAATTAACTCTAAATTCTTTCTCCTCTCCACTTTTTTGAAACCTCTTTTTAAAAAGTATTTCTTGACTATCTCTTCTAGCTGGGCTGCCTTGTCTGGCCTCAGCGTGAGAGGATGCAACTAGCCTCACAAAAACTTGATGGGCCAGGGTGGCCCCCACCCACTCAGAGAAGAAGAGGAGGGCTTTGGGGAGGAGTTAAGTGACCAAGAGGGGGCAGCGAACAGGATGTAAAGTGAATAATTTAAAAAAAAAAAAGCAATACTTCTTGAACATCAATTGTCTGCCAGACCCTGGTCATTTAAACATCATATCTCTGTTATAAATTAAATTAAATGAATTCACTGCAATTAAGAGAAAAATTTCTAATTATTAACACATAGTAAGATAGCAAGACACTGAGCCAAACGGCAACAAACGAACTGGCGTGGTTTTAAGAATATGGAGTGAGAGCACCAGAGTCAGTGTTGCCAGACTTTGCCACCACCCCGGTCATTGAGGCTCTGGGTTGGGAAGCAAGACAGAAGGATGCCAGTCTGAGCCAGCATCCCAGTAACCCCCCATTTACCCCATGGGTGGTGGCCTCTTGGTTTTGGGACTTATGAGAAAAAGTTGAAACAGTATCTATCTTTGTACACAGACCTGGGCACTCTACCTGTATGTTTTAAATACTCAATAAAAAAAATACAATGGATTTGACAAATAGACCACAAATGAAGTGAGGGAATGTTCTTTGTTACACTATACCAAGGAATATCCATCTATCTCCCCCCCCCAAAAAAAACTGTCTTTAATGTATATGCATCTAGAAATCTTTGAAACTCTATGACCAACCTGTGTCAAGCAACAACAATAAAAACTGCAGTCATCTATACGTCTAATAGAAGACACAGTCATGGAGAAGAAATTCAAGAAGGCGGGCAGACCAGATTACTCATGCCCTCGCTTCCAAGCATGTTCCGTTTCACAGAGATTGGGACTTTCAAGATTTGTCACGCCCATAAGGAAGCCTTCCTCTCAGAACGAGCATCTTGCTCACTTCAGCCAAAAGACACTGACCACTGCCTTCAAGACATGGCTGAAATGTGGAGAGCTCTTGTGCATCTCAAGTTGCAAGACCCCGAGACCCTAAACAGTCGTCACTGATAAACAGACCACTCAAGGACAAGAAGGACAAACACCCCACTGTCCTCTTTAATGCCTTACTTCTCGGTTACAATGCAAAGCAGTGTGATGTAATACAAACAGAAATGGGTGTTGGATCGTGTCAAACTGACATTGTATTTTAGTAGTCATACTGATTAAGGATGTGTGCGTCTCTCAGGTGTGCCTGCCCCTTATCTCAATAGCCACTGGCAGCCCTGGAGCCACTCTATTCTCAAATGGAGAGGACAAGGCTTAACATAGAGGAGCAGGAGTCTGTGTTAAGTCCTAGAACATCTGAACAGGCCAGGAGGGAAGGCAGGGAACACAGGGCCCTGGGAACAGTGAGGTAGAGCCTAGATAGGTTATAATGACTGTGAGTCTCCATGTGGTCTTCATAGGGAACAATGGTACCCAGGTCAAAGGACAGAGAAAGCAGCATAGAGAGAGGGGAGGTGGAGACCAACAGAACTGTGAGAATGTTGGATGGCAGAGGCACGGCTACAGCTTGGCCACAGGAAAGTCAAGAAAGGGTCAAATGAAAGATTTGTTGAGCTGTGTCCTCTGTACCTTTAACTCCAAGCCCACTACAACATATTTATTTTTACATTCATGAGGGAGCATGCGTGCCACAGCACACATATGGAGGTCAGAACACACCTTTCAGGAGTCAGTCCTCTCCTTCCACCATGGGAGTCCCCAGAATCAGACTCAGGTCATCAGGCTGGGAGAGAGATACATTTACCTACCACTGAGCCCCCTCACCAGCCCACCACACACTCTCAGATGAGAAGTAAAAGAGAAAGAAAACCAAGAATTAAAGAGGGGGACGAGTAAGTGTACTAAATTAGTATTCCCATTTTACAGACAGTGAAACTAAGGCCTAGAGGTTCTAGTTTGCTTTTTGTTGCTGTGATTAAAGACCATGAACAAAACCAACTCAGGGTAGAAAAGTGGTTATCTCATCTTACAGCCTATAGCTCATCATCAAGGGAAACCAAGGCAGGAACCTGAAGACGGAACCAGGCAAAGACCGCGGAGGAAGACTGGTTATTGGTTTGCTCTCAGACTTGCTTTTAGGACCACTGGGCTGAGGGAGTGCTGCAAACAAAGGGATGAGCCCTCCCATGCTCAGCCACTAATCAGGAAATTGTCCAATAAACTTGCCTAAAGGCCAATTGGATGAAGGCATTTTCTCAACTGACGTCTCCTTTTCCAAATGCACAAGATCCCCCGTTTCAACCCCACGGAACTGGCAACCTACTTAGGATTCCAACACAGGCGGCTGCTTCTAACCAGGATCCAACCAGCTGCATCCGAAAACAGGCCAGACCAATGGGTGGAAAAAGCTGACCTGATGCTCAAGGGAGCAGTTTTAAAAACAACACCAACGGAACCCTTCAGTAATCCAGGAAAATGTTTCTGTTTCCCCTTAAACCTTCGAGGCTACCCTCCTGTAGCTGGGAGTTGTGGGGGAGGGGAGGTGTGTGCCACCACTGCCCGGCTCACAGTTTTCTTTTGAATATTCCCCATTGTGAGTTTTCCCAGTTGGGTTTTCCTCTCTGTGTTATCTTTTCTGTAGCTTTGGTGCTGTCGGTGTAGATCTAGTTGGAAGAGCAACTGGTCTGTGTCTGTCACACACCAGCAATAGCAAATAGGAGAAGTGGAGAGAGAGAAAACGAAGTCATTTATTTGGGGCCTATCTACTTCCTCCTCTCTGTAACAGTTCTAAATGCTACCAAATACACATTACAACATGTGGCCGAAGAGAGACTCAGTGTGTGCACACAAAAAATAATTGCTTCAACTGTACGTTACATTGTATGTAACTAACTGGCTGCTCACTCAACCACTATTTTTGTAACCACATAGAAGTCGTTTAGTATATATGCCTCAGATTTCTCATCTATACAACATGAATATGATTAAAATACCCATTTTACAGATTATGTGAGAAAAAGAGACAACTTTCTTATAATGACTGTGAGTCAACTCTCATTTTCTCACATAATCTGTAAAATGGGTATTTTAATCCTATTCATGTTTTAGTTGATTGCAACTTATAAACAGACTGTATTTCAAGTTATTTGACAAGACAATTACCAAAAGCTGGAGCACATTTTCCTGGAGGAGCAAGGGTAACTAACAGTGACTGGGTTTGCTGGCACGAAGTCTAGCCTTAGGGTCAACTACAGAGCTAATGATGTCCTAGAACACAGGTAGTTCTTGTGCTAGAACAGGGAGCTGTATCTATGGTCCACTGTGGGTAGGAGAGAGTGGGAATTCTCTGTTTCAAAAGCAAGGGCACCTTCGGTCCACGCTTCTCTGTAACAGCCATGGCTTTGCATCTCTTAGGGCAGTCTGAAGTGAAAGGGGCCGCAGGCCCTGTGGCAGGGGCTTCTTGAAGTAGATAACAGACTCAGCAACAGGAGAGAGAAGTAGAGAAAAAACGTCAGGAGCAAAGGACACAAAAGGAGCTCTTAGAACTCTTAGTCTGGGGAGTAGGATGAAGACTGAAAGCTACTGCTGTGTAGAGCTGCCAGCCTACAGCGTCTACCCTAACCTCGGCTTAACAGAGACTTCATATGCTCAAAGTACCCTTGAAGCAACACTATGTTGTGTATAGACTGACAACATGACCACTTTTTGGAGCAGAGAGAGAGAGAGAGAGAGAGAGAGAGAGAGAGAGAGAGAGAGAACAGCCATAGATGTCTGGAAAGGTCTAGAGCAGAGAAAGTAGTGGGCTGAACATGGCCAGCCGTCTGAACTTGGCCAGGAGAAAGGCAGGAGCAGAGCAGAAAGATGGGGGATGGGGAAAACAGAGAGAGGAAGACAAGGAGAACGAAGCAAAAGAGGGAGCAGGAAAGCGGGGGCAAAAGGGAGAGCATAGTTGAAATAACAGGGCTACAAGGAGAAGGAGGAGCTTGGGGGAGGGAAACATGAGCTTCAGGGAGTTTAGGGTAGGAGGAGAGGAGCTAAGAGCTAGGCTCTAGCAAAGGCCTTCAAGTGCATACCACATAGACTTTGGTATGCTAGTGGCCATCAGAGGTAGCCTTCTGTCCCTCTGACACTGATGAGGGAAATGACTCCTTTTGGGAAAGCAGAACCAGCTTCACAAGTTCCTAAAGATGCTGCCTTTTGTCTAGGATTTGGGGAAATGGAGTTTCCTTTGGACCTAACATGCTGCATTTGCTCTCTCCATGTTGTACCAGAGGACAATGATATACTTAGAACTATCAGGATTAGTATATATCTGACAGTGGAACCACATCAAATATTCTATGAGTGAATGAATAATTCTACAGAGACAGTGAAATCAGACATCATAGAAAGAACACGTGGCGTTCATTTTAACCGAAACACAGCATCTTACCTTGGAGGAGAAGCCAATATCCATCAATAAAGGACAGTGATACATATAAAGAAAATACTTTTTTACACATACATATGAATGCATTCAAGTATATTGAGTAATTAAGGCAAGCTGCCAAGTACTATATACTTCAAGGCATGTAATATAGCCCTGCATGAGCAAAGTTTGGGCATTTCAGCCATTTTGAAGCATACAGTTTAATGGCATTAAAGGCATTTATATCACAATGCAGCCATCACTGACATCCAGCTCCAGAACCTTGTTCGTCTTTCCAGAGCAAAACTTCATACTCACCAAACAGTGACGTCCAAATTCTCCCTGTCTCAAAACGATGACTTTTTTTTTTAAACCTTTGAACCGTTGGCTTTATTTTTAAAATACAAATATTTTCACATTTTGGATTATTGGAGCATCACACAACAAAGAAATATACATCACATTAGTGACTGAAAGACATCAGCTCTATCTATTAAATAATACTACAGTATATAGGGTGAATTAAAACTTTCATATCATCAACACTTCAGAAAAACAAGTTATTTTGAACATGCTGCTATAATTAAAATTAAAGCAACCAGTTTTCTTTTTCTTTCTTCTTTTCTTTCTTTCTTTTTTGCTGTTGTTGCTCTTGTTGTTAGGCTGGCCCCACCTCAGCGATCCACCTGCCTTTGCCATCCAAGTGCTGGGATTGAAGGTGCGAGCCACCACTGCACAGCAAAGCAACCAGTTTTCAACGGCAAACAGCACTCACTTAAAACAAACCTCAAAACGATGGCAGATTGGTGCAAACATTCCACATCTGAAAAAAAAAATGCACTTCTTTTGAATCATAACACTTTGCAAAACATAACCTTACTTTTCAAAGGAACACTGTTGGCACTGTGACTGGAGCCAGGCTTTCAGAGCTTACCTTAGGTGGCGAGGTTTCAAGGTGGCAAGCTCCTGGTAGGCAGGCAGAATGGGATAGAATAACAGGATAATGTGTCAAGTTCCAGAGACAATGAGGCCAGCTTTCCATTAATAGTTGCACATCAGAACAGGAATAAAAAGCCAAGTATTTTGAAATGTGTATGTATCATGGCGTTGAAACTTCTATCAAGGACAAGTCTGAAAAACACACTTAGGCATGTCAGTCTTGCAGAGCTCATCTGGCATATACTTCTGCGTTTCCCTCAGGGCTGCTACCTAGACTGTGTGAATTTTAGAAATGCTGGTGTCTTTTGAAACAAGAATAAGTGCTTTTATAAAATTAAGAAAACGACATAGAGAAACTATTCCTACACAAGACGTCCACACTGGATTAACTGGTATCAGGACTAATTTTAGAAAAGATAAATCCACCTCACCATTTTAGGTACATACAGTTTGATAATAAAGTGATACCGTGATAGTCGGACCAACAAACAGGTTTTGTAGGTTCTGTGGAAATAATACCAGACTGTTTCTGAAACCGGAAATTCCACCACACACTATCAGACTGAGTATCCTTCTCACTGCCATCAGTTTATGCAATTGATTAATCATTGTCGATGGGTTTTTTCCCTACGTCCTAATCATCCTCACACCCAATAATTGCTATGTTGATACACAGTGACTGGGAAAGCACCCCAGAACTGAAGTGTCACCATGCTAATACATCCCGAATGCCTCACTCTTCCAGACCCTTCCCTCTTCCTAGTTCTGAGCTACCAATGAGTACCTAGAGAGAGAACAATTTCATGTACACAGATGTATGTTAGTTTGCTCAGACGACACACCACACATACCATAGATGCCTAGGTCCTAGTTGACAGGGGAGAACAAGCCAGAGGCAGGGAGAGTCAGGCTAGGTAAGTGTAAGGTAAGCAAGCATGTTGTAAAGGAAGAGATTGCCATGAGTAACCAGGACACAAATTTAAGGGCAACAGTGATCATTGGCAAGAGGAATCGAGATGCAACTGACAACCAGAGATGGGGGAAATACCATCGAGTGCCCAGCACAAGGACTGGGTGTGGAGCCACTCTCAAGACGAAGACAAGAACGTGACATAAATCTCGGAATGCTTTGGGCTCGATTTATGTTCCTGAAATGAAGTTACACTTAGGATGTCTCTGTCTGAGAATGTTCATCTACTCTCCCCCAAGAATGCGAGTAGAAGGTAGGAATGGGGAATGTGTTGTAAGAACAGAGGCTGCAAACATGCGTAGCAAGCAGTAAATGCAAGCTTAAGAAATTTTGAGATACATGTGCAGGGGGATTACATCATCTCGGGGAAATGTGTCCAGGGCAAAAATGCAATGAAGACATTTGAAACCTAAATCATTCTACTGGGAGAGCCTCCAGCAAGAGGAAAGTTATCTGTATAATCAGGGGAAACAACAACAGAAACAGTAACAATCACTTGAGTGTTCACTGTGCATCAGGCATTATTCCAACCATGAGACATACATTAGCATGCTAATCATTTTTTTGGTCTTTTCAATTTTATTTATTAAAAGATCTAACACACTAATCTTAATCTATCTGTAAATGTTTTGTAAGTATTCAATGTATTTTGATCATATCAACTTTCCAACTCCTCCCAGACCTCCATCACTGTGTCCTCCTCCCAATGTCACGGTTCTCTCTTTTTTATTTTAACAACACATCATATAAAAGCAATGCTGTCCTTATGGGCATGGCTATAGGGCATTCTGTTATAGCACGGACAACCTGCCAGGGACCACATCCCTGAAGAAAACTATCCTAGCAGCCATCAACACTCAAAGCTTCTTCCCTTAGAGTTGGACTTCATAAGCCACTCCCAAATCTATGCTTGGAATTTTGACAGGTTTACTCTTATGCAAATTTTGTGTAGGTAGCCACAACCAATGAGAGTTTATGAGCGGAGGAGAAATTGTTCTAATTGTTCTAGGGCAGGCTGTCCCAACCTTTGGCTCTTACAATCTTTCGGTCTCTTCTTCCACAATGTTCTCTGAGCCCCGTGGAAAGGAGGTGTGATACAGACGTTCTATTTAGGGCTGAGCACTCTGCCATTCCACTTTGGCCAGCTAAGAGTCTCTGTATTGTTGCTTCAAAAAGAAGTTTCTATCATGAGGATGGAGAGCTATGTTCATTTATATAAAGGAAGACATATATTTAGAAGGCACTTTGATATTGTCTACTTACCAAAATCATAGTAGTAGATTTTTCCCTGGGTTCATGGCCAAGTTTACATTACTAGGCATAAGTGTGGGATGATGTCACAGGTGAGGCAGGTACAAGATAGAAGGAGGCCTGTCATTGGACGAGAAGGAAGGATGGGCAGGAGAAAAGTTTGAAGAAAGAGGAGGAGACTGGAAGGGAAAGGAAAAGAGACAGGAGGGAGAGGGAGAGAAGCCATGGCAGGTGATGTTAAGATTCTGCTCTGTGTATTTACAGGTTGTTATTAATGTTCTTAAGGGATGGATGGTACTGGGCTTTGTATGTTTAGGTGGGCAATTCTATCTTATCAATTGGGTCAAAGGTTATTGTGTTGTGTGTTCTTTTATGTAACGGTCTGAGTGTAGGAAAGTGTGTGGTGGCAGGAGACACTGGGCCACCACAGAGTTGGGATGTGTTTCCACAAAGATACCTGGCCTGACCCCACCAGAAGCTGGAGGTGTTGCAGTAGTGTGGGTCAGAGGCTGAAGGTCCAGGGACTGTTCACATGTTTGTACATGGAACTAGGATGGTGTTGGGAAGTGTCTAACTCACGAATCTTCACAAAGTCCTAAAAGTGCCATCATCATTCTCTGTTTATGAGACATACATCAGTAAAAGTGAGGCTATGTTCTTATCTTTCATCACTGTACAAAGAACAAAAGCACACTGGATTGCTGAGTACGTCCTTTCTCCTCATTCTGGAGATATAATCTATTGTTGGATAACGTGGATCTATTAGATTCATAACAACAAATGTACAATGTACAGGAGACAGTTCACACTAACCTTTCCCCAATTACACCAATCCCTGGAAATTATCTGATTAGGAGTCTCAATTCTCTGGAATGCTTACTAGTGAGCAGAGTCTCTTAGGTACCAGAAGGGAATATTCACCAGCATGACGTTAACACTCTAGATTACACATCGGTATTTTGTGAGTTTCATTACCATAACTGGATCACATAGAGCCTTCAAAGAGAAAATCATCTGAAATTACAAACTAACGAATGACCTCATGAGTGCTGTCAGTGGGCTGAGGTAACTTCTGAAGTGGAAACTTAAGCGTTCTTTGGAAAGTCAGTTGTGTTGGATGGTGTTTTGCTGGGGCAAACAGGTGAAGGAGTGTTTTCCTGAAGTGGACATAAGTGAAGGACTAAGGCAGACTCTGAAGGAACATTTGGCTGAAGCAGACCCAGGAGAGAGGATGTTCTGCTAAAGCAAGCACATGAAAGGACACGTGACGAAAGATTCTTTGCTAATGACACCCATGTATTGGTCTGCCTTACATTGACTAGTTGAACTCCATTTGGCAGGATTCCATAGAGAGAATTGTATTGCTGTTTCTTGTCACTTTTGTGGGTTCCAGCTGATTGGCAGAATGATGTCAGCTGAGACAGGTGCACATGCTGAAACAAGACATGTGTTTAGGTAAGACACGTGGAAGACACGTGATGTATGAAGGGAAACAGTGACTGTCAGCCACCCAGGCACCATGCCTCTCCAACAGCACATAAAATCTAACTTGGAACCACTAGTAAGAACTCACAAACCTAGTTTACCTGCCTGTCTACCTATCAATCAGGCAACCCACCCACCACCTGATCATGGATTCTGACTCAGAACCTAGGGACCCCCGCCCCATCCAGGTTGCACATCCACCTAAAGAGAGAATCTCTGAATAAAAACCTAAATAAAAACAAAACTCAAAATTAAAAACTCATGAAGTCAAAGAAAAAACTCAAAAGAAAGTTTCACCAACATACTGGATTGTGTGAAAGAGAGAACATCAAAAGGATCAGAAGTAGAGGAAATGGAGAAAATTGATCACTCAATAAACGAATATGTTAAAGCTAAGAAAAAACAAACCAAAAAGACAGGAAGGTCACATACAGGCATTAGGGATACTGTTAAAAGTCCAAATCTATGAACAATAGGCATAGAAAATAGAGAAGAAACCTAGATCAAAGCACTGGGTGGTGGCAATGCACACCTTCAAACATAGCACTTGAAGGCAGAGGCTGGTGGATCTTTGAATTCAATGTCAGCCTGGTATACAGAGGGAGTTCCTGGACAGCCAAGGTACCCTGTCTAGAGAAAGAAGAAGGGGGAGAAAGAGGAGGAGTAGGAGGAGAAGGAGGGAAGGAAGGAATGAAACCCAGATTAAAAGCATAGAAAATATTTTTGATAAAATAGAAGAAAATTCTCTAAATCTAAGATGGTTTGTATATGCTTGGCCCAGGGAGTGGCAATGTTAGGAGGTGTGGCCTTTGTTGAGTAGGTGTGTCACTGGGGGTGTGGGCTGTAAGACCCTCATTCTAGCTACCTGGAAGTCAGTCTTCCACTAGGAACCTTCAGATGAAGATGTAGAACTCTCAGCTCTTCCTGCACCATTCCTGCCTGGATGCTGCCCTTCTCTCACCTTGATGAAGATAGACTGAACCTCTGAACCTGTAAGTCAGCCCAAATAAATGTTGTCCTTTATAAGAGTTGCCTTGGTCACAGCAATAAAACCCTAACTAAGACACTAAAAAAATAGAGCTATCAATGTACAAGAGGTATACAGAACATCAAAAAGACAGGACCATAGAAGCAATCTCCCATTCCATATAATAATCAAAACATTGAGTGTACAGAACAAAGAAAGGATATTGAACATCTCAAGAGAGGACAACTAAATCACATATAAAAACTGGCCCATCAGAATATAGACTGACTTTTCAATGGAGATTTTGAAACCCAGAAAGTCATATACTGATACACTATAAGGTTGAAATGACCACAGGTGCTAACCCAGATTATTATACACAATAAAACAAGTAGTTATAACCAAAAAACAAAGAAAAATTCTATACAATAAAAAGAGATTTAAAATTTACGTCCACTAAGCCAACTACAAGGAATATTTCAATCTGAAAAGAAGATGAAAAATACCCAATAGGACAGAAGGAATAATCTCAGAACAATTAACTAAAAGAGGTCTAAGGAGACAACCTCACAACAATAAAATAACAGAAATTAACATTGTTCAGTGGTATCTCTCAATATTAGTACTACTGATTTCTCAATAAAAAAGACACAGATTAACAAATTCAATTAGATAAGAATCAATCCTTTTGCTTCCCCTAAGAAATACACATCACTATCAACAATGGACCCCAACCTCAGAGTTAAATGAAGGGGGAAAAGTACACCAAGCAAATAGACTAAAGAAACAGATATGGCTACTCTAATATCTGACAAAATAGACTTCAAATCAAAACTAGTCAAAAAAGGTAGGGAAGGACACTACATATTCATTGTGACAGATTGAATGAAAATGGCCCCCATAGGTTTATATGACTGAGTGCTTAGACATCAAATGGTAGAACTATTTTGGAAGGATTAGGAGGTGTGGCCTTGTGAGAGGAGATGTATCACTGGGGAGGACTTTGGTGTTTCAAAAGATTCATACCATTCCCAGTATGCTCCTTCTCTGCATCCTACTTACAAACAAATGTGAGCTCTCAGCTTTTCCTACTACCATGCCTTTGCTCTGCCATCATGGACTCTAACCTCCTAAAACTATAACCCCAATTAAACGCTTTCTTTTATAAGTAGTCTGGGCCATAGTGATTGTCAGAATGATATAAAAATAACAAAGACACTCATTAAAGGAAAAGTCTACCAAGATAATATTAAAATTCCAAGCATTTATACACCAAACACACTCAATTTCATTAAAGAAATAGTATTCAAACTAAAAATTACAGATTAGCTATAAAACAGTGGTAGTGGGTGACCCCAATATCCCACTCTCACTAACAGACAGTTCATCCAGAATGAAAACTAAAAGGAGAAATACTGAAGTTACATGACACTGTAAAACAAATGGACCTGATGGACATTTAAAGAACATTCTACCTAAACACTAAAAAGTACTTCTGTTGTTTTTTTTTTTCAGCAACTAACTCAACTTTCTCCAAAACTGGCCAATATTAAGACACAAAGCAAACGTGGAAAATGCCTTTAACGAAATCCATCATCCCTTCGTGATAAACACGCCTCACCATAACAAAGGCAACATACAAACCCACAGTTGACATCATGCTACCAGGAGAAAAACTCAAAACACTTCCACTAACAGTAAGAAGAAGAAAAGGATACCATTCTCCTTTCCCATTCAATATTGGGAGTTTGTGCATCTATGTTCATCAGAGAGGTTGGCAATAAAGAACTGTTGGAGTGATTGCCATCCCTGATTTTAAGTTGTACTACAGAGTTATAGTAGCAAAAGTGAAGTGGAAATTTTGGGCTGTTTCGTGTGATATTTTGCTGAAGCAGACCCATGAGAAGACACGTGATGTTTGAAGAAAGTATAAGACCCAACAGACAGTACCTGCTCACTTGCATAGCTAGCCATGCAAAGCTTCATTGGTCTTGAGGCTCCACTTGTCTTTGTTGAGAAAGGCACTGCAGAGAACTCCTGGCTTTCTAGCTGATTCTGATCACTCCCACTGACTCATACCAACTCAGCGGAGGCCTGGCTGTTTCTGCTGGATCATGCCACTGCTGCTGATTCCTGTTTGGTGATACATTTTTTGAACTGGACTGTTGGTATCCTGAAAATGGAGATTGGTATCACCCCAAAGAACTACTTCTGAACAGATCTATATCCTCGTTGTCCTATTACCCCTTTCTCCCCATGTTTGGACATTGGGTTGGGGACTGGGCAGGGTGTGGCAAAGAGTTTGAAAACCCTTATTAAAGAAGGTTTTAAAAAAATCTAAGTCTACATAAAAGCAGCATGCTCATTGGTCAGGAGAAAAGAATTGAGGACCTGAGTGCAATAAGTTCACACACCTACTGTTGCCAGATTTTTATGAAGAGATCGAAAATACACACTGGAGAAAAGGCAGCATCTTTAACAAACGGTCAAACTGGATAGCTACAGGTGAATGGATAAAGCAAGATTCTTAACTCTCATCCTGCAATAGAGTAAACTCTAAATGAATAAAGGACGTTGACAAAAGACCTGATGCCTTTAGACTGCTAGAAGACAAAGTACGGACTGTGCTTGAACTTATAGGAACAGAAGATGGCTTTCTAAACAGGACCCCAATAGCATATGCAGTAAGACCAATTGACAAGAGATCATATGAAACTAAGAATCTTCTGTACAGGAAAGGACATCGTTGGGCTGACGAAGAAGCAAATAGAATGAGACAAAATTTTTTACCATATCTACATCTGACAGAAGACTGGTATCTAGAATACACAAAGAACTCAAAAATTTAACATCAATAAAGTGAATAACCCAATTAAAACATGGAGTGGAGCATAGCACTAAATAGAGAATCCTTAAAAGATAATGCCTGGGAAACATTTTTAAACATTCAGCATCTTTATCCATGAGAGGAATGTAAATCAAAACTACTTTGAGGTTTTATTCTATTCCAGTGAGAATGGCCAAGGTTTTGTTTTGTTTTTTGTTTTTTGTTTTATTTTTCGATACAAAAGCAAGAGGAGTTTAATCATTCGTACATGTTGAGGTCATCTCACTTCAAGGGAGAGACAACCCAAGCAGATTTTAACAGAGGATTATATACCTTGCAAACAATTGGGGCAGAATTCAAACAATTGGGGTAGAGTTTGCACAGTGTTTAACCAGGCAGGGTACTATGTGCATTTGGTGGAGCAAAACAACTTTCTTTTTTTTTCTTTTTTTTTTTAATTTATTTAATACTTAATAATAATTCTTTGGTTTCCGGGCAAACATCCCCCTCCCCACTCCCCTTCTTTATGGTTGTTCCCCTGCCCACCCTCCCCCCATTGCCGCCCTCCCCCCAACAGTCTAGTTCACTGGGGGTTCAGTCTTAGCAGGACCCAGGGCTTCCCCTTCCACTGGTGCTCTTACTAGGATATTCATTGCTACCTATGAGGTCAGAGTCCAGGGTCAGTCCATGTATAGACTTTAGGTAGTGGCTTAGTCCCTGGAAGCTCTGGTTGCTTGGCATTGTTGTACTTTTGGGGTCTCGAGCCCCTTCAAGCTCTTCCAGTTCTTTCTCTGATTCCTTCAACAGGGGACCTATTCTCAGTTCAGTGGTTTGCTGCTGGCATTCGCCTCTGTATTTGCTGTATTCTGGCTGTGTCTCTCAGGAGCGATCTACATCCGGCTCCTGTCGGCCTGCACTTCTTTGCTTCATCCATCTTGTCTAATTGGGTGGCTGTATATGTATGGGCCACATGTGGGGCAGGCTCTGAATGGGAGTTCCTTCAGTCTCTGTTTTAATCTTTGCCTCTCCCTTCCCTGCCAAGGGTATTCTTGTTCCCCTTTTAGAGAAGGAGTGAAGCATTCACATTTTGATCATCCGTCTTGAGTTTCATTTGTTCTAGGCATCTAGGCTAATTCAAGCATTTGGGCTAATAGCCACTTATCAGTGAGTGCATACCATGTATGTCTTTCTGTGATTGGGTTAGCTCACTCAGGATGATATTTTCCAGTTCCAATGGCCAAGGTTTTTAAGTAAATAAATAAATACAAAAGAACTGAGCAAAAACAAACAAAATAATAAGAATTGACAGCAGATGTTCTTATGGATGTGGGAGAAGAGGAAGGCTTACTCACTACTCGTGGGAGTGTAAATTGATACAACCACTATGGAAATCAGCATGGAGACTCTGCAAAAAGCTAGAAGTAGGGGTTGGGGATTTAGCTCAGTGGTAGAGTGCTTGCCTAGCAAGCGCAAGGCCCTGGGTTCGGTCCTCAGCTCCGGAAAAAAATAAAAAGCTAGAAGTAGATCTACCACATAATCCATTTATACACACTTGGGCATATACCCCAAAAGGCTCCATATCCTACTACTAAGATACTTGCCCACCCATGTCATTGTTATTCAATAACCAGGAAATAAAAACAGCCTAGATATTTATTATCTAATGAAAGAATAATGAAAATGTAGTACATTTATATTTATTATTTGACTGGTTTTAGAAATGAAACTATGAACTTTACTTATGAGGTACGTAGATGGAAATGGGAACAACCATTCTGAATGAGGTAATCCAGACACACAAAGACAAATATCAGCTCTTTTCGCTCACATACAGATGTTAGCTTTGACTCTTTAGATATGTGTGTGCCGCTTGGAATACCCATGGAGGTCAGTGTTAACTAGTTAACAGCCATGAACACGGAGATCTTTCAAGATAGGACACATAGAACACATCGATGTAAAGAAGGAAAGGGAAGTGATAGAACTGGAAGGATTAAGTGGGGTAGGAGATGGGAGACCTAAGAAAAGAAGGGAATATGGGGAGAGATAACTTTTGAAAAAACCTACTACTGTAGAATTTCCTGAAAATATACACACATATAAAAGTAGTTCAAAAGGAGTTTACCCTACAGTGACCTGGGGAAGGGGCAGTGAGGGACAATACCTCAACTAGACACCACATGCTGGCAAATAAAATCTCCAGTACCAGGAATGGGTTTACCTAATTTTGAGTTGTTGGTCAATGGGCTCAGACAGTCCTCCAAATGTTATAGGATGTTAATGATGCTCTTAGTTATCTTCCAGAATTTGATAATAAGGCCCTATTGCTGAAATCACCACATACTTGAGTCAGGGAATGGAGAAATCATACTGATACTCGCTTGGAAGCTTCATCCCTAGTGGCTAGCTTTCAAAATGCTTGAAGGTGCTATGTAGGCTGCCAGAAGAGAAAAGTACAATCACTCTTACCCAACTGTGAAGCCTACAATAATGACTGGCCTAACGAGGTATACCAGTTGGTACAATATTGGCATGGATGTTATGAGAGTAACCAACTGCTTTATTTTTTTTATATTTATTTATTTATTTATTATGAGCACACTGTCGCTGTCTTCAGACACACCAGAAAAGGGCATCAGATTCTATTACAGATGGCTGTGAGCCACCATGTGGTTGCTGGGAATTGAATTCAGGACCTCTGGAAGAGCAGCCAGTGCTCTTCACCGCTGAGCCATCTCTCCAGCCCTAACCAAGTGACTCCTAATAACAGATGAGTAGACCTAGAGACCAGCGCATGCTTTAAGTCTCATCACACAATTGTCTTGCAGTAGACAGCAATTAACACAGACACCTTAAGTGGTCAACACGCAGAGGCTAGAGACTGAAATACCATCCCTAAACAGGGCATCTATATCATCCACTTCCCCATGAGGCTCATGGATTTTCATGGAAAAGTTGTGTGAAAAGACTGTAAGGCCAGAGGTGGGAAATGACTTTCAAGGAAACCATGTCTTCCATATAATACAGCAAATGTACATAGGAATTCATAGCAGTTGTGGCAGCCTACAAAGACCTGAGCAAGCTAAGGCCACACAGAATCCCTGCATAGAGAGTGAGAGGCTGAAAACATTCTAGAGCAGGTAAGCAGGCAGGTTACACAGAGGCTAGAAGCTTCCAGGCCTAGGCCTAGGGCTAGCTAGAACATAAATAGAAATGTTCTGGGCTCAGCCCAAGCCGTGAATTCAAAAGCTTGGGAAGACCTCTCATCTCATTGCCTTCTCTGGTCAATAAAAGTCACATTTGCAGTTGACATTAGAAAAGCAACATTTTTTTTCTAAGTGATTCTAGACCCTTGGAGATGACAAGTCACCAGTTTGAACAATAATGGAATACGAGAAACAACTGGCTGCACTCACTAATCTGGAGCCTGGTACAACCATGGAGTCTCCTTCGGGACATTTTCAGAAAGTGTTTTGGTGTTTGTTTCTTGATTTTGTTTTCACCTTTGGATCTCCTGACAGTGTAAAGAGATGTGCCTAAAACACTGACCTGTTTTCAGAAGGGAGGCATCACATACTAAAAGGTCTGTCAATTTGTTCTCTCTGGACTCCAAGCTGTCTGTGTAGCTGGTCTTTATCACCAACTTGATCGGATTCAGAATTACCTGGGAGACCTCTGCTTTCCAACAAAGGCCTAACAGAGAAGAAAGGACCGCTCTCAAAGTGGGCAGCACGTTCCACAAGTGCCCCTTCTGCAAAAGCATGTTTTTCTGTTGTAGCCCTGCCATCTCTCACAGCAGACCAGCTTCTCTAGCCTTCTAACATAGGCACAGTACCAGTGGCTTTCCAGGGGGCTTTCAGAACCAAGTTGCAAAGTCAAGGTATCTAGGTTTGGAACTAAGAAGCTATTACTGGATTCTCTGCCTCCCCAGAAAGCAGATGGCCGGGACTACCTAACCCTTATTACAGAATCCAATATAATAGAATTTGAGTGTGTGTGTGTGTGTGTGTGTGTGTGTGTGTGTGTGTGTGTGTGTGTGTGTTCTGTTCCCTTAGAAAAACCTAATATACTATCCTTGGTGTATAACATGAGGATTCTTAAAAAAAATAATTTTGCAACACTGTAAGGCATTCAGTGAAGATGTTTAATATGTTTTCTTACCTTCTGTGGGGGTATGGTGATGAGTGTGTGTGGTCTATGATAACGTGGTGTGTGCATATATGCACTGGTTTTTGTGTACACGTATAGAAGCCAGAGGAAGGTGTTAGATGTTCTTCTCTGTCAGTCTCTGCCTTATTCCCTTGATACAGGCCCTAACACTAAGGCTGAAGCTGGGCTGGAAGCCAACAAGCCCTAGCAATCCCCCTGCCTTCCTTTCCTACAGCACTGGGTTATAGGTGTATGGGTGGGTACCTTTAACTTTTTACATCATTACTGAGGATTTGAATGTAGCTCTTCATGCCTGTCAAGTGCTTTTGTTCACTAAGCCGTCTCCCCCAACAACCCTAATGCATCCTCTTCATGCCTTCACCCATAGTATCATATTCATTAAATAAAAGTTCTTAATTTGTAAGGGCCTGCAAAGCTCTCACATGCATTCGTGTCAAATGAGCGTGGTGCTCACACTTCTCCTCCATCTTTCCGCTTCCAGAAATGAGGAACAGTCATCTGTGGCACACTGACACTATTCAAAATGATGAGGATAAAGGGAGGTAGGTAGGTTCAATGGGCAAAGACGCTTGTCACCAAGTGTGACGACCATTGTTTGGTTCCCTGGTACCCACATCGTAGAAGAAGATCTAGCTCCCACAGATGAGAATCTTCATACGCATACAATATTACTCATCCCCTGCCACCATCACACACATATAAATAGATAAATAAATAAAATAATAATAAAATAATAATAAAATAAAATAAAAAATAATGAATTTACATTTAAATGCTTCTGTGGGTTTTAGATTTCTCTCATCTGTGCCGCAGGCATGTTGTAAACATTGAACCATATCAAAAAAGCTGGATGGATCCAACAAAGAGCCTCCAATTTTTATTAATAAACTATTATTTCTCAAGTCTGGAAAATTCTGAGCTTTCATAAATTTACTCTGGAGAAGGAAAAAAAAATGTTCACAACCACAGACAGGTTTCATAATCACTCCAAGGAAATGACAAGTTCTTCTTGAGGACAATTCCTTTTGCTTTCTGAAATTTGAGGTGAGAAATATCATCTGTTTCTTTCACCAAACCACAAAGAAAAAAAATGACTGACATCATTTTTTTACCACAGGAATTGGAACTACATGTTCTACCAAGAGACTGTATTCTCATTCTCACGCCCAGAATAGAGGATCAATTGCGTGCAGAAATGTTGAGGGAGGGAAGAGAAGGGGGAAAGCCACAGCACCGTTACTGGTTCTAGAGAACACCCAGTCTAGCATTTCCCCTTCTAGAACTTTCTTCCTATAAGTGTCAAGTGAATATTTGTCTCTTTTTTCCCCTTCTGGGCTATGACCTCTCAGTTGGGAGCCACAATAGTCGTCTAGACTGGCAACCAACAAAAGTTATATGCTTCCTGGAAAGAAAAAGTCTTCACATATTAAACTGTTTTGGTGATAGGGGGTGAGTCTACCTCTGTACATCCTGGGAAACTGGCAATGATGTAGTAAAAATATCTGATTAAAAGAATTGACAAATGGGATCTCATAAAACTGCAAAGCTTCTGTAAGGCAAAGGACACTGTGGTTAGGACAAAATGGCAACCAACAGATTGGGAAAAGATCTTTACCAATCCTACAACAGATAGAGGCCTTATATCCAAAATATACAAAGGACTCAAGAAGTTAGACCACAGGGAAACAAATAACCCTATTAAAAAATGGGGCTCAGAACTAAACAAAGAATTCACAGCTGAGGAATGCCGAATGGCGGAGAAACACCTAAAGAAATGTTCAACATCTTTAGTCATAAGGGAAATGCAAATCAAAACAACCCTGAGATTTCACCTCACACCAGTGAGAATGGCTAAGATCAAAAACTCAGGGGACAACAGATGCTGGCGAGGATGTGGAGAAAGAGGAACACTCCTCCATTGTTGGTGGGATTGCAAACTGGTACAACCATTCTGGAAATCAGTCTGGAGGATCCTCAGAAAATTGGACATTGAACTGCCTGAGGATCCAGCTATACCTCTCTTGGGCATATACCCAAAAGATGCCCCAACATATAAAAAAGACACGTGCTCCACTATGTTCAACGCAGCCTTATTTATAATAGCCAGAAGCTGGAAAGAACCCAGATGCCCTTCAACAGAGGAATGGATACAGAAAATGTGGTACATCTACACAATGGAATATTACTCAGCTATCAAAAACAACGACTTTATGAAATTCGTAGGCAAATGGCTGGAACTGGAAAATATCATCCTGAGTGAGCTAACCCAAACACAGAAAGACATACATGGTATGCACTCACTGATAAGTGGCTATTAGCCCAAATGCTTGAATTACCCTAAATGCCTAGAACAAATGAAACTCAAGACAGATGATCAAAATGTGAATGGTTCACTCCTTCTTTAAAAGGGGAACAAGAATAGAACAAGAATACCCTTGGCAGAGAAGAGAGAGGCAAAGATTAAAACAGAGACTGAAGGAACACCCATTCAGAGTCTGCCCCACATGTGGCCCATGCATATACAGCCACCCAATTAGACAAGATGGATGAAGCAAAGAAGTGCAGACCAACAGGAGCCGGATGTAGATCGCTCCTGAGAGACACAGCCAGAATACAGCAAATACAGAGGCGAATACCAGCAGCAAACCACTGAACTGAGAATAGGACCCCCGTTGAAGGAATCAGAGAAAGAACTGGAAGAGCTTGAAGGGGCTCGAGACCCCATATGTACAACAATGCCAAGCAACCAGAGCTTCCAGGGACTAAGCCACTACCTAAAGACTATACATGGACTGACCCTGGACTCTGACCTCATAGGTAGCAATGAATATCCTAGTAAGAGCACCAGTGGAAGGGGAAGCCCTGGGTCCTGCTAAGACTGAACCCCCAGTGAACTAGACTGTTGGGGGGAGGGGGACAATGGGGGGAGGGTGGGGAGGGGAACACCGATAAGAAAGGGGAGGGGGGAGGGGGATGTTTGCCCGGAAACTGGGAAAGGGAATAACACTCGAAATGTATATAAGAAATACTCAAGTTAATAAAAAAAAAAAATCTGATTAAAATTCCTTTCGAAAGCCAGGCATGGCAGTGCTGCCTTTAGTCCCAGCACTGGGGAGGCAGAGGTAGGATGATACCTGTGAGTCTCAGGACAGCCTGGATGATACAGAGAATCCCTGTCTAAAAAAACATTAATACATTAACTAAAATTCATTTTTATTTTCTTTCTCTTTTTGTTTGCTTTGGTTTGCTATGTTTCAAGACCGGGCTTCTCTGTGTAGCCCTGGCTATTCTAGAACTTGATCTGTAGACAAGGCTGACCTCAAACTCAAAGAGCCAAAAGGCCCTGCCTCTCACGTTCTGGCATTAAAGACATGAGCTACCACCACCCAGTCCCTTTTTCCAAAATAAGATGAGATCTAAAAATTTAGAAACATTATTTACTTCATTGGTTTTCTATTGCTATGACAAAATAGCACGACCAAAGCAACTCCTTAAGAAATGTTTAATTAGGCTTATAGTTTCAGAGGGTTAGTGTCCATGTTGTCAGGGCAAAGGCAGGAAAAGCTGAGAGCTCACATCTTGATCTGCAAGTGGGAGGCAGAGAAAGCTAACTCAAAATGTCACAAGTCTTTTGAAACCTCAAAGTCCCCTCAAATCTTCCCCAAAGAACCAGCCACAAGAGACTAAATATTTAAATTTATGAGCTTTTGGTGGCCATTCTCAGTCAAACCAGCCAGGAGCTACCTTTCCAAATATATATATATGACTACCAAAATGTTGAGGTGGCATCCCAAGAGGATCGAATGAGATTAGATCCTCAGTCTTTACTCTCTCTTTACTATTATAATGGGAATAAAGAACTTTCTTATAAAGTAGAATTTAAGCCTTATTGTGACATTAAAAGAAACATTTAGAAACTACTATTTTTATGTTCATCATATTTTGATTCAATATTACTATTTCTATAAAGCTATCTAGATCTGTCTTTACCTTAATTGCAGAAAAAATAAATTGTCGAGATAAACTTAATGACAATATACTGAAATGAGCCATGAGAATACAGGAAAGCCTTGAAAGGAAGAATTGAAAGGCAGTATACCATTGAAGACATAGACTCCTTCCAGACATGGGCTTCAGATCTGAATGTGAAAACACATATTCCAAGAAAGACTATTTAAAAGGAGAAAAGCAATTTCGCAGTGGAAAGACTTGAGAAAACAGACTGGAGTTGAGTCCTGCTATGGCCTGCCTGCAAGAGCCCCTCCTCTTACACCACACCATTTCCTGGGGCTTCTCCTTACCCCTTGGTGCAGAACCAGTGTCCCCCTACCTCTTTCCTGCTGCCCCTCTCAGCCTTTCCTCATAGCCCATCTCCATTATTTTGTGTTATCTCTGACTCACAGAAACACTCTTTCAGGGACTCCACAGCCACCGTACTTGCCTAGTATCCAGAGTGGGCAACAGCAACCAAAGAACTGAACACCCACCCAACAAAACCAAAATGAGGGGTGTATACCTCAGCATCTTGACTCCAGATGCTCAAATCCCTGAATCAAAGAAATGCAAATATGAACAGCCGAGATAAATGTCTTCTAGAGTCTAGCAACCCTGTTGCAATAAGCAATTTATTTAGCTGAAGCACAAGAAAAGGATCTGAAAATAGCAAGTATGAATATATTCAAGAGCCTTAAAGAAGAAATAGATAAATACCTTAGTAAAGGCTGTGAAAATACAAACGGTTGAATGAAACAAGACATGAATGTGGAATTTAACAAAGTAATAGAATCACCAAAGAAAACTCAAAATGAACGAGAACAGGAACTGAAAAACTTAGGATGTCAAACAAAGAACTCATATATAAGCTTCACCGACAAATTAAAAGACATGGAAGCAAGAATTTCAGGTCTTGAAGACAAGGCAGAGAAATTTAAAGAAAATGTTGCCTTAAAAAAAAATCCAGGGACAAAACATGAAGGAAATCTGGAACACTATGAATGGATAAAATCCACAAACAAATAATAGTTATAGAACAGCTATTCTTAACCTTCCTAATACTGCGACCCTTAAATGTAGTTCCTCATGTGTGTGACCCCAACCATAAAATTGTTTTATGCTACTTCATGACTGCTATGAATCATAATATAAATATCTGATATGTAGATATCTGATATGGGACCCCTGTGAGGTAATGACCCACAGGTTGAGCACTTCTAGTTTAGAGGAAAGAGAAAAAGAAACTCTGGTGACAGAAAGTATTTTTAGCAAAGTCAGAGAAGAAAATTGTCCAATTAAAGAAAGATATGCCTATCAGTATGCAGGAAGCACACAGAACACCAAATAGACAAGATCAGAAACGGAATTATCTACAACACATAATAATCAAAACACTAAATATTCAAAACAAAGAAAGGATATTAAAAGTCACAAGTAAAATAGAGCAAGTCACTTTTAAAGGCAGGCCCATTGAATAACACCTGACTTTTCAACAGAGACTCTAAAAGCCAGAGAGACCTGGATGGGTGTTCTACAAATTCTAAGATACCATAGATACCAGCCCAGACTAATACATCCAGCAAAACCATCAGTCACCATCAACAAAGGAAAAAAAATCTACAACAAAACCAAATTAAAACAATCTCTATCTACAAATTTAGCTCTACAAAAGACACTAGGGGAAAAAAACCTTCAGTCTAAACAAGTTAACTATATCAAAGAGGACAGAAGACAATCAATAATCCGAGAATAGTAAATCAAAGGGGAGGAAAAACAACCATTCCATTCCACAACGACAAAATAAACATTGTTCATTAATACCTCTCAATATTAAAGGTCTCAATGCCCCAATAAAAAGACATGAACTAACATATCAAATTAGAAAACAATATCCACCTTTTTGCTGCAGTCAAGAAACATACCTCATCGTCAAAGATAAACATTACCTTAAGATAACAGGATGAAGAAAGGGTATTCCAAGCAAATAGATCCAAGAATCAAGCATGTATAGCTATTTTAATATCTGATAAAATATCGTCAAATAAAACCTAATCAGAAGAGATAGGATAGAACAATATAATCTTATTAAAGAAAACAGTCACCAGGAGGATATTACAATTCATAATGTTTATACACCAAACACAAGAGCACTCAAGTTCATAAAAGAAACACTACTACAGCCAAAACATTATTGACTCTCATGCACTGATAGTGGGTGATTTCAATACCTCAGTCTTTTAAAGAGACAGGCAGGTCATTCAGATAAAAACACAGAGAAACTATGGAGTCAAATAACATCATACAGACCAACAGACCACTATAGAACCTAATAGACCTAACAGGCGACTACAGAACATGCCACTCAAACTTTAAAGAATATATGCTCTTCTTAGCAGAGCATGATGACCTCTCTGAAGTTGACTATATAAGATACAAAGCACATCTCAAAAGATATGTATAAGAAAATTGAAATAACACCCTGCATTCTATTTAATTCAATTCTATTCTATTTAATCTATGACCAACATAGATTAAAGTTGGACATTAACAAGAACAGAAATAGCAGACATTATGCAAACTCATGAAAAGTGAAAAACTCACTCCTAAATGAAAACTGGGTCAAGACAGAAATCAAGAAGAAAATTTAAAAATTTTAAGGACTGAATGAAAATGAAAATACAACATACTCAACCCTATGAAATACAATGAAGACAGTTCTAAGAGGCAAGGCCATAGCACTAAGTGACTACATTTAAAAAAAAAAGAGAGAGAGAACTCATATTAGTAACTTAACAACATAATTGAAAGCTCTTGAACCACAAGAAGAAATTAAAAAAAATTCCACACACCACCCCAAAATTACGTGGGGAAAAAAAATAATTGAACTTGAAGCTGAAAAGTCAATAAAATAGAAGCAAACATAAAGAAACATTTTAAAAAAATACAAAGAATCACTGAAATGAAGAATTAATTCTTTAAGAAAATTGACAAAATTGAAAAAAAAACAAAACCTTTGCTAAATTAACCAAAAAACAAAGATAGAAGATCCAAATTAATAAATTAGACTTGAAGAAGGGGACATTACAATGGACACCAAGAAAATTCAGAGAATCCTAAGGACATACTGTAAAAGACTCTATTTCACCAAACTAGAAAACCCAAAAGAAATGAATGAATTTCTTGGTATACCATGGTCTACTAAACCAAGCTGAAACAAGGAATATGTACAGACTCATGGCCCCCAATGAAATAGAAATGGTAATTAAAACTCTCCCAACCAGGAAATGCCCAAAGACAGATGGATTCAGTGCAGAATGCTACCAAACCTTCAAAGAAGAATTAATGCCAATACTCCTCAAACTATCTCACAAAATCAAAACAGAAGGAACCTGAAAGGACATTTCCTAATTCTGTTAATGAAGCCACTATTACTCTGGCACCAAAACTACCACATACAGACCAACAAAAACAGAGAGAGAGAGAGAGAGAGAGAGAGAGAGAGAGAGAGAGAGAGAGAGAGAGAATTAGACTAACATCCCTTATGAATATAGAGGCAAATTTTCTCAAAATATTTGCAAACCAAATCCAATACCATCACAAAGATAATCCATCATGATGAAGTATGCTTCATCCCAGACATGTAGGGATGGTTCAAGCTACATAAACAGATAAATGTAACCTACCACACGAACAGATTGAAAGACAAAAACAAACAAAAACAAAAGTCATATGATTACCTATTACATATGATACAGAGAAGGCCTTTGACAAAACCCAACATCCTTTCATGATAAAAGTTCTGTAATGACTAGGAATTACAAAAGACACACCCCAACATAATAGAGGCGATTTACAGCAAAGCCACTGAACCGGGTTGAGTTAGGAATAGGTAATAATTACCACAACCTGCATGGCTTTGGACTGAACCTAAATAAGGCCACTGGGAGTGAATAGACACAAATAATGTAGAGCTGGGATCTGGTGAGCTGTGCACTCATATGGAAATGCAGTAGCAACAGAGAAACTTGTAGAGACAGGTCAGCTAATCTCAGTAGGGGATCTGTGTAGGGGAGCCGTGTCAGGACACAGTCATCTGGGAAGAGGAAGCTGTGACTGATACTTTCTGTACATGCTGTCAACATCCTTACACAGCCAGAGAAAGGCCTTGCCTTTCCCCTGAGCCAAACCTGAGAAAGCCTTTGTCATTCCTACAGTTCTGGGACATTGGAGACCTTGACATGGCCATACTCACGTCAACCATACACACTCATTTGGGTCTTCATCCACTTCCACAAAATAACACTAGAAACTTTGAAAACATTTAAATGTATTGCTATTGATGGATTGAATCTATCCGAATGCCCCATAATATAAACTTGTAATCCCAACTGCTCTAGAGGATGGGGCAGGAGGATCACAAACAAATTCAAGGCTTACCTTAGCGATTTTGAAAGATTGCGCCTCAGAATTAAAAGGATGGTGGGGCAGGAAGCTGGACTAACAGTCTGTAGTAGAGCATTTGTTTAGTGTGCAAAAGACCCTAGGTTCAACCCTTAGTTCCACACAAAAAAAAAAAGTGAAGAAGGAAGAAGACACAATAAAAATAATGTACTAAATTAATTTGAAATTGTGAATGAAGTCACACTGAGAAAACTGTTGAAAGTGACACAAAAGGAAATAGAAAATTTCGTAATCATTATTTATTTTTAAAAGTCAAATTTATAATTAACAATATTCCTCTTCTATTTTTCCAAGCCTTTAAGGATATTTCAGATATGAAATCATCTTCCTTTCTTTCTTCCTTTGTTTGTTTGTTTTTGTTGTTGTTGGAGGTTTTTTCCAGGATTTGTTGTTGTCATTTATTTTTGTCTTTCAGGAGAGGGTTTCTGTCTGTAGCCCTGGCTGTCATGGAACTTGCTCTGTAGACCAGGCTGTCCTTGAACTAGAGACCTGGCTGACACTTGGCCTCCCAAGTCCTGGGATTAAAGGTTTACATCACCACCAGCTGGCTATATTTCTTTCCTCTAAATTAATAATGAAGACATTTTTTAAGAGCATGGCAGAGACAGAGAGAGATCTCAGTATATTGTCAAGCTGACAATGGATTCCTAGGCTCAAGTTACCTCCTGCTTTAGTCTCAGATATTTTTATTATTATTACTTTTATTTAATTTTAATAATGAATTAATTAATGTTAATAATGGACTTATTTGTGTTCATTTCATATTACCTATTTCAATTAATCTGCAATGCATCTAAGGAAATGTATGTCACCTCTTGTAGCTAAGCATTTACATACTGTCAAGTACATGCATGGTGGCACACAGGCAGACACGGTAGTGCCTAGATAACTGAGAGTACTACAGTTGAGTCAGCATACAGCAGGAAGAGAGTGAAACCCGGGACCTGGCTTGGACATCTGAGACCTCGAAGCCCATTCCTTGTGGCATACTTCCTCCGAAAAAGCCACGCCTACTCCAACAAGCCACGCCTCTAATTGTGTGCTATTCCCACTGAGCCTGTTGGGGCCATTTTCTTTTTTTTTTTTTTTTTTTTCTGTTGTCAAGGTCTCGTTTATTGGCATGAACGTTACAGCTTTTAAGGCTTTCAGGTAGGGGGAGTGACCTTTGTGAAATATGAAGGAGGGGGAGATGAGGGTATAGGCAAAGAAGTCAGGCGATGAGGTCAGGTGGTGGAGACACCGGGTGTAGACTCAGGAGATAACTGGTATCTGCTCGAGCTGAGGCATCCCTTGAATGTTATCTTCCTGTGCCGTAAATTCATGGGAGAGGCTTTGTCCAACAATCTTAAGACTTATGGCAGTCATCTTAGGGGTGAGTCTCTGTGGCAAAACAGCCCAGAGTCACCTAGCCACTTTGAGCCAAGCAGTTCAAAAAGTGGCTAGGCCCAAATCCAATATGGCTCCGTGCAGACAGCAAAGCCACTCTGCAAGGTTATGGAGCCTCTAAATAGAGATGATTCAAACTCTAATGGTCCTTACACCTACCTCAGAGGGAATGTATAGCTTTTAACTTCTACATACAGAATGTTTAATTAGACCTAATCTGATTGCTAATCTAATGATGTACTGTAGCGAGAAATAATAAAAAATCCACCATCCCACCCTAACTTCAGCTACTCTCTGGTCCCAGTGCTTGTGTGGCTTCTATGACTTCTAAACACCCAGGCTATTGCAACAGAGCACCAGTGGGCCTTTTCTATGCTCATCTCGTCAGACTCCTGAACCTTTGCTGTGAAATCTCTCCATCTAACTCGCTAAGTTCCCATGGGAGGTCACTGCCACACCAGCCCCATGCATCCAAATTCTGTGGTTGACTGAGGTACCCCACCACTGTACCTTTCTCTGGAACTCAGTTGAGTTGCTGCATGAAGGATAACACCACACAAACTTAGTTTAGAGTCGACAGGTAACGCAATCACTGGGCACAAGGACTAACATCCTAATGTGTAAGCCATTATAAATTAAAGCCTCTGGTGGTGAATCCTGGTGGATCTGCCATTTAAACCAGGGGCCTCTATTTTGCTATATGTTGCCCCACCCCCACCACCAAGCTCTCCCCATCCAAAAGCCCATCACCTTTTCCTGGCTCTTCTCTTCCCCTCTCTGACCTGGAAGTTCTGCCTACTCCTTGCCCAGTGATTGGTCCCCTGAAATCTTTATTCTTTAGGAGAAAGTTCCCAAGGTGTCACCCGAGTATTTGATTCACTATCATCCCAGGTAGCAACTCTTGGGGAAGCATAATTAGCATCAAAACACAAACAGAACCAGGGGTATCCACAACAACATACATCGATAGTTTTGATTCATGAGTCTTCGGATAAATGTCAGCAAATTTTCTGAGATATTGTAATGACAATCACAAGGAGAATAATTTAAAGACATTTAAAATTATTCTATCTTTATGTATGTGTGTATGTTTTGTGTCTGTATTTTGTGTCTGTATTTTGTGTCTAATTGTGTGCTATTCCCTCTGAGCCTGTTGGGGCCATTTTCATTCAAACTGCCACAGTGTCGTACATTGACCAAACGTCTAAAGAGTGGGACTCCTGGGCCTTGTCTCCAAGCCCTGTCAGTTTGAAAGGAAGACATAAGCATGCTCTGCTCGTGCTTATCTTCTTTCTTTGGGAACGAGTCAACCAGCAGGAAATACACTTGCTTTCACACCTTGAATATGATGGCAATGAAAATAATTTCACGAGCAAACCATGAATTATCTTCTTAGAATACAGCATAGTCCCTGCCATACCATAAACACTTGATGAATAATTCTAATTAGGCCCATCAATTATAAATTGAGCCAAGCCTTTGGTCATTAAAGGAATCTAATCTGAAGGGAGCCTACTTAATATTACTGATAAGTTATATCGATAAGTCATATAGAAAAAGATAGAGCGATAGGAAGAGGAGAACATGACGACTGCTTCCCAGCTACTCTGGAAGTGGGCGCAGGAGGACCCCAAGTTTGGAAACATCCAATACTCAGTGAGACCCTATCTCAAAACAAAAATGTTTAAAGAGGACTAGGAACAAGGAGCAGTGGTAGAGGGGTTGCCTGGCATGCATGAAGCCCTTAGTTCAAGCCCCAGTTCTAGAGGGAAAGGAGATATCGAATACTAGTTGTTCACAAAGATAGAAAAATATTTAAAGTCTATTGAAAAATGCACCCTGCTAAAATCGAGAAAGGTGAAAGTACTTTAGCATTTTAATTAGATATTCTTTATTAATTAATTTTTCTTCCTGCTCAAGATCTTATGGTTCAATGTTTTCCTCTTCACTGACTTCTCTTTATTTGGTATGCATTATTACTTACTATGCAGTTGCTACTTATTACACATCCTAGTAATCTCGTTTCATCCTGTTTAACAGATTTTGTTTCATCTTAACTATATTTCTAGTTCAAAACTTTTAAACTCTTTTTGTGCAAGAATTCAAGAGTCTAAATGAAAAAAAAAAGACATTGAAGAAAAAGAGATTTTTTTCCCATGCTCCTGGACTAGAAGAATTAATACTGTGAAAAATAGCTACATTACAAAGCATAAACTACGCACTCAATGGACTACTGATCAAAATTCTAATGACATTCGTCACCAAGCAAGGGGGGGATCCAAAAACCCAAGTGGAAATAGAAATAGTCATAGTAATACAAACAGAAAGAGTATCACTCGAGGAACCGTAATTCCTGGTGTCGAAATGTACTACAGAGCTATACTGACAAAGATAGACGGTACTGGTAAGAGAGGAGGAGGGAGGGGGACGAGGAGGAGGGGGAGGGGGGAGGAGGGAGAGAAGGAGGAAGAAGAGGAGGAAGAGGAGGGGGAGGAGGGGGAGAAGGAGGGAGAGGAGGAGGAGGAAAAGGAGGAAAAGGAGGAAGAGGAGGAGGAGGAAGAGGAGGAAGAAGAGGAGGAGAAGGAAGAAGAGGAGGAGGAGGAGGAGGAAGAGGAGGAGGAGGAAGAGGAGGAGGAGGAAGAGGAGGAGGAAGATGAGGAGGAAGAGGAAGAGGAGAAGGAGGAGGAAGAAGATGAGGAGGAGGAGAAAGACGAGGAGGAGGAGGAAGAGGAGGAGGAGGAGGAAGAGGAGAAGGAGGAGGAAGAAGAGGAGGAGGAAGAGGAGAAGGAAGACAAGGAGGAGGAGGAAGAGGAGGAAGAGGAGGAAGAGGAGGAGGAGGAAGAGGAGGAAGAGGAGGAAGAGGAGGAAGAGGAAGAGGAGGAGGAGGAGGAGGAGGAGGAAGAGGAGGAAGAGGAGGAAGAGGAGGAAGAGGAAGAGGAGGAGGAGGAGGAGGAGGAGGAAGAGGAGGAGGAGAGAATAAAAGAGAAGAAGACCAATGTAGCATAATAGACAACCCAGAAATAAATGCACATAGATATACCCAGCCAATATTTGACAAAGATGTCAAAAACATACAGTGGGAAAAAAGACAACAGATAATGCTCACACTAAACCGTTTACTCATAGAACGAAATTAGAACCTGCACAAATCCATAATATATGGATGATATTTAGTGAAAAATATAAAATTCTGAAATGCCTAGAGAAAAAAAGTCAGGAAAAGATACACAGACTTCAGCTATATTGGCATGGCCCAGTAAGTGCCTGAGGACTTGAGTTTGATTCTCAGGACCTACAGGGTGAAAGGAAAGAGCAGACTCCAGCAAGTGTCCTTTGACCTATACCAGGGCCTATGCATGCTCTCATATAAAATAGCTTAATAATAATAATAATAATAATAATAATAATAATAATAATGATACTTTTAAGATTATAGGCATAGGCAAGAGAAATCTGAACAGGACTCTAACAGCAAAAAAAATAGGCCCAAGAATTGACAAATAGGGTTACATGAAATTAAAAATGTTTTCTACATAGCAAAAGAAACTACCAGCAGAACGGACAGACTGGAGAACAGGGGACAATCTTTCCCAGGCAGGGAGTTAACATCTAGGATAAATAAAGGACAGCAAAACTTAAGCACACCAAAGAACAAAACCTCCGGTCAGTAAATGGGCTAATGAAAAAGAACAGATGGTCATCAAAAGAAGAATCTCAAATAACCAATGAATACTTCTTAAAGTTTAACATTTTTAGCAACCAGGGAAATCCAAATTAAAACTACTTTGAGATTCTGTCTTACCCTAGTCAGAATGATTATGATCAAGAAAACAAAAGGCAGAGAATGCCAGTGAGGATGTGGGGAAAGAGAAAGCCTTTTCACTGCTGATGAAAGCATACACCAGTGTAGTCATCATGGAAATCGGCTTGGAGATTCCGCAACAAAATAAAAACAGAACTACCATATATACCACTCCTGCGCAAATACCCAAAAGGTTCTACGTCCTTCCACAAAGAGACGCACACAAGCATACTGATTGATGCTCTCTTTACAGTGGAACCAAACTAAGATGTCCATCAGCGAGTGGACAGATAATGAAGACACGGAATAAAGAGGCATAGGCACAAAAGAAAATTTTACACAGCTGCAGAGAAAAATGAAATTATGAAACTTACGGAGAAAATGCAGAAAAACTTTAAAAATGTTACATTGAAGGAAGCAGGCAATAGAGGTTCAGAAAGAAAAAAACACTGTTCTCTGTTGTGGGCAGAAGTGAGCTTTAGGTGTTATATGTGTAGATGAAGGTATGAATGGGTCTTCTAACCAGAAAGGGACCACAGCGGGTGAAAGGAAGAGCTGAGAAGGGGCAGGGCGGAACACAGCACTGTGAAGGTGGGTAAGAGGCTGATGGGGTGAGAAGGACATGGGAAAGTGAGCTTGTGGAAGAGGAAGAAGAGAAAGCCCAACAAAATGAGTTCTAATATTTAAATTTGGTATTAAAACCTAATATTTAATATAACCATTTAAATTGATAAATCAGAAAAAAATTGAGAGTCTAACCATCTTATCTTAGAGGTAAGCCTAGTAGCTTCTATCTTGGGTATCTTCCTTCCTAAAGTCTACTCATGATTGCTTTTTGCCCAGGAGATATTAATGTGACCCCCAGAAACACAGGCACATAAAATGGGTATTCAGAGAGTGAGTCAGGAAGAACAAGAATTCATGGCCAGTTTTAGTTACTACATAGCAAGTTCAAGGCCAGCCTGGGCTGTGTGGGATCTTGACTCAAAAATTAAAATAAAAAGATGTGCAAAAAAAATTATTGATAATAAGTCATAAGAAATGTTACAATTTTATAATTTTATGATAATCCTTTGGCATATATATATAATGTTGTCATCTATGAAAGAAAAATTTTATGCTCTAATGAAATAAATTACGTGTTTTCAGGAAGAACTGACTCTTGCCACAGTCTTTGACACTGCAGATATAGAGCATTGTCAATGCTTTCCAAACAGATCAATATTTGTATTTTATAATCACCAGTTCTGAGAAACACCACTTTACATAAATCCATAGTACAAAATTGCAAAGAGTGCTTAGGGCCATTTCAGAAATTCTGTTCCAATACCAAGCTAAACCCATTGAACAGGTTCTTTTCTGAGACTTGGGTCAGAAGACAGTCATTTTAAAAATCAAACACTCCGACACAAGACGGCCCACAGACACAGTAACTGAGTACCTAACACACTGAAGAATGATAGTAGGGGCATGTTGGGAATGTGTTTTCCATTATGTTTCTATAAGGACTGAAAACCTTGTACATATAGAAAAAGACTACATACAACCTTATCTGGAATCAGGGCCTTCAGAAACCTTGTACTGTGGTCAGGCTCTACAGAACTCTCGCACGGTCCCACAGCTCCTGTTGAAGTTTAGTCTGCTGCTATATATTACAATGTTAAATGCTGGACCTCGGGGCTGGGGATTTAGCTCAGTGGTAGAGCGCTTACCTAGGAAGCACAAGGCCCTGGGTTCGGTCCCCAGCTCCGAAAAAAAAGAACCAAAAAAAAAAAAAAAAAAAATGCTGGACCTCAAGGTCTGTTTGCACTCATGGATGGAGAGATCCCATATATACCAAAATATTCTATGTAACCTTGCCTGCAACTTATCCTTGATTGGTCAATAAAGATGCTTCCAGTCTATAGCCGGCCATAAGAGGTAGGTGGAGTTTAGTTCCCAGGCTTAGGGTCTGAGGCAGGACCAGGAAAGGGAGGAGAATGAAGAGAAGAGAGGAAGGTGGAGAGAGAGGAAAAGACACCATGGGGTAAGTTAATCATGGAAACATGGCCATGAAGGCTGCCCAATTGGAGTGGACATGGTAAGTTATACCTCAGGGTTAGGGAAGTAGGCAAAATAGCTTAGACAGTACATATCTGCCTACTCTAGTGTTTTAAGCGCTTATTATAAACATAGAGGTTGTATGTCTTTCATCTGGGAACTACATGATTCAAGGTGGGATAGAAACTCCCAATGAATATTAAATATTTACTTCAACAAGACCTACAAAGGATCACCCCACACTTTAAGGAGCCATTGTCTGGTTTCTGCTGTATATCGTGTGAGTCCCAAGTCAGGAGAACCAACATTATCTGGGTTCCTTCCACAAATGCAGATTTTTTTTAAAGGCCCTTCCTTCCTCGTCTTTTAACAAGAGTCCAAATATTTCTGGGAAGCCTGCTTCAGAGGAGAGAGCCATCACCTCCCACAAAGCAATTCAAACAGCTGCTGTGTTCATCTCTTATGATACTGTTATTTTTTTCTTACAGCTGTTTTAAACATCAGTAGTTCATTTATAAAAATTAATTTTAAGACATTCTTTTCAGAGGCATCAAAGGGTAATAGTCTATTTTAACGTGTTCCTTATTTTCTTTCAAGAATCCATTTACTATCATAAATGAAACTCGAAGCTTGTCTTCTTGTAGGTCTCGTCTGTGACTGTCTCTATAAACTCCCTAGAGGGCCGACACTGGGTTTTGACTATTAATTTTTGTACCTTCTGTTCTGAACAATTAGCCCATAAACAGTCAAGCCGCCTTCTCAGATGCATTATGGGAAGTGCAAAACTGAAGTTCTTGCAAAAAGCAGAAGCAAGGGAATCTGCCGTTTCCCTCTTCTACTGCCAACCCCATCTAGGGTACTGCACTAAGAGATAAAGCTAACCAGCCAAGCTTTGGAACGAGGTCTGTCACCACGGAGACTCCAGAAAACTATTAGAGTAAATCCATGACTGTGCTTGCTCTGGTAGCCACACTCTTCAGAGCCACACATTTTTCTAAATGTTAGTCGTTCTCTACTCTACACACTGGCGCTGTAAACGGTGTGCTCTAATGTGTTCCATATGACCACCAGATTTCAGAAACAATATACTATTTTATCTCAAAACATAATTAGTCAGACATATGAATTATTCATTCATTATCTTTTAATATCTCAGTTGGTCTTATCTGCATGATACAAAGTGAAAGAAAACAAGAGCACCCTAATTTTCATAGATCAGAGACAAGCGAGCAGACTGCCTGGTAAGCCCAACAATTTGTTTGACTTGGTTTGGTTTAGATTGGTTTGATTTGGTTGGGTTGGGTTGGGTTGGGTTGGATTGGTTTGGTTTGGTTTGGTTTGGTTTGTTTTGCTTTGGATTGGTTTGGTTTGGTTTGGTTAGTTTGGATTGGTTTGGTTTGGTTTGGTTTGGATTGGTTTGGATTGGTTTGGTTTGGTTTGGATTGGTTTGGTTTGGTTTGGTTTGGATTGGTTTGGTTTGCTTTGCTTTGCTTTGCTTTGGTGTGGTTAGTTTGGATTGGTTTGGTGTGGTTAGTTTGGATTGGTTTGGTTTGGTTTGGTTTGGTTTGGATTGGTTTGGTTTGGTTTGAATTGGTTTGGATTGGTTTGGATTGGTTTGGATTGGTTTGAATTGGTTTGGTTTGAATTGGTTTGGTTTGCTTTGGTTTGGTTTGGTTTGGTTTGGTTTGGTTTGGTTTGGTTTGGATTGGTTTGGATTGGTTTGGTTTGGTTTGGATTGGTTTGGTTTGGATTGGTTTCGTTTGGTTTGGTTTAGATTGGTTTGCTTTGGTTTGGTTTGGTTTGGATTGGATTGAATTGGATTGATTGGCTTTGGTGTGGCAAGGGGTGGTGTATTTGGTCCATTGGTTGGTTGGTTGCTCTTCAGCTTAGATTACTTCTAGTTTGTTTCAGAAGACAGAGTCTCTTACAGCCTCAAACTCACTATGTAGCCTAAGATGATCTTAACGTTCAGATCCTCCTCCCTCTAGTCCACGGGTGCTCAGATCACGAGTGTGTGCCCTCATGCAGAGTTCATTTCAGTGCTGCAGACAGAATGTATGGCTTCATGCATGGTAGGCAAGCACTTGGCCAACCGAGCTACCTCCTAGTCCTACTTGGCTTTTAATTAAAATTCCTTCTGTTGTATATATATTGAATCTACTGCTGTATGGTTTTATTTTTTAAATTGGTTTGTTTTATGTGTGTGGATGTTTTGCCTTTATGAATTCATGTGTGCCACATGTGTGTCTAGTGCCTGAGGAGGTCAGAAGATGATGTTGGATTTCCTGGAACAAGAATTACTGTCTATTGTGACCTACCATGTAGGTGATGGGAATTGGTCCTAGGTCCTCTGGAATAGCAGCCAGTGCTCTTAACTTCTGAGCCATCACTCCAGTCCCTGCTGTACAGTTTTTGACAAAGGTCTTAGTTTGTTTTCCATCCCTGTGCTAAAACACTATGACCAAGGCAACTTATAGAAAAAAAGGGTTTATCGGGGGCCTAGTTACAAAGGACTAGAGTCTATGACCATCATAGCAAGGAGCCTAACAGCCAATGTTCTTTTCAAAACTCTGTGGGTACCAGGTATACATGTGGGGTACACAGACATACATGCAGGCAAAACATTCATAGATGTAAAATAAAATAATAAACCCTAAAACAAACAAAGGAAACAATGCACTTAACAAGACAGCTTCTTAACCCAGTTTCTAATTGAAAGCAAGAAATGTGTTGTTGTTGTTGTGGTGGTGGTGGTGGTGGTGGTAGTGGTGGTGGTGGTGGTGGTGGTGGTGGTGGTGGTGGTGGTGGTGGTGGTGGTGGTAGTGCATGGAAAACTGTAAAAACAACATTGATGGTGGCCTTTCTTCAGGCTAAAAAAGCACAATCCAGGTTCAAACAAAACAAGACAAAAAAAAACTTTACATTCCTAAGAACTTGGGGTAAGTCTGACCCAGGGACAAGAGGGTAATTTTGGTTAGTCTGTGACATTGTTTAAACTATGTTAGGACTCTAAAACAATGGACCCTAAAGATTTAAAATTACCTTAGGAATTCCATGCTGAGGGTAAGAGTAGGCTAGAGCCTTGGTGTCAGAGGAACTTGCCCCACAAGCAGAGATTCACACATTTCTGACAGTTTATCTCATAGCTAAATCAACATATGCATACTTCTTTATTTGTTTACCCAGTTTGTTTTTTGTGAAGATTTTACACCTTTCCAGGAAACGCTGTAGAGAAACCTGGAGTCTTTCTCTTCCCTATTTGTCCAAACAATAGACAAACCAATTTTTCTTTATCAAATGTTCCTTTATCAATCTCTGTTTCCTAGTTTCTTTTGAAGCATGGGGAAACTAAGGTAGAGATTTTCATGTCCAGGAGCCTTGAGTCCACTGGATGATGAATTAGGAAGAGGCTGGTCAGCCAGGTCCAACAATAAGATCCCATTTCTGTCCCCTGCTTATTACAGTCTCTACAAGGAACTGGGAATCCACGCAGCCACCTTGCACCTCCTAGGGAAGATACCAAATGAAAACAAGAGAGGAAGACCACCCAGACCCTGCCAAAACTACTGAGACCATGAATTAGCTACCCCTGACCCTGCTCTACTTCTGAACTTTCTGGGAATTAACCACTGACCACTTTCTACACTACCTGAATGGGGAGGGGGGGGTTGGTAAAAACTGAGATCTTTCCTTCTCCCTCATGCTGTAACAGGGTAGGAGGAAACTAGTGTAGGGAGACCTTGACATCTCATCTTGTAAGCAGCCGGAGAGTAGAAAGAATAAGTTCATGACCTGCGTGTGCTATTCCTGGGCTATCTCACTTTACTGTTCCTGGGCCATCTCACTTACTGTTCCTGGATTATCTCACGTACTGTTCCTGGGCTATCTCACTTACCTGAGTGATTACTAAGTGCATTTCCATAGTCCAACTAAGAAAGCTGAAATTATCTGGCATTTCCAAAATACTAGGTTGATGAATGTTATATAATATAAACTTATAGTTTAACGTATAAAAGTATGTGTACCTCAATTTTTACCTCAATGTGATTCCATACCACTTGCCACAGAATCCTGACATTTAACCTAAGAGTAAGGACCTATTTATTAGGCTGAGTTAAAGCAAAAGAAGGAGTTCAGAAAGAATGTCCCTGCCGAGTAATAAAGATAGTTTCCTTTAATTTGTTCAAACATTTCACTTCTGTGAAGTCATCCATTTCATAAGAAATAGCAATGGCAGTTGGATGTGGTCTTGAGGAACAACTCTTGACCACAGAAAAAGAAAGAAATCACCCAGAAAGAGAACAACGGGCAGAAGAACAGAGACACCATGCAGGAGAGCACAACCCATGTAACAAGGGACGGTGGAACAGCAGGGGAGGTCACAGCCCTGTCAAAACAGAGAGGAGCTTCTTGAAAAGACAGTGTGGCAGCAGATGAAATTCAGTAAGTGTTAAGAGCCGGGTGTGGTCGTGCACACCTCTAATCCCACATTCAGAGGCAAAGGCACATGGAGCTTTGTGGTTTCTAGACCAACCTGATGACCCACATAGTTTTAGACCAGCCAGGGTTACATAGTGAGACCCTGTCTCAAGCAAAACAAAGCAATAAATAAAATAGGAAGACGACTAAGTTATTGCATGAATCTAACAAAAACTATGAGGACTTAAAAAAGGAAGGGAGAGGAGAGGAAGGAATACGGGGGTGACTAAGAGTTGTTCGCCATCTTAGTGCCTTTGGATGCCTGCTAGGACCAGGCCGTCTAGAAGCCAAATATGTCTTTCTGGGTAGTATAAGCAAGGTCCTCTGAACCAAAGAGATCACACAGCTCTGCTGAAAATTGAAGGTGTTTATGTCCAAGATGAAACTGAATTCTCCTTAGGTGACTGATGTATTCATAATGTATAAAGAAAAACAAAAACAAAAACCAGCAGTGGCTCATAGAGGCATAGAAACAAAAACCTTTGAGTACTCTTGGGAAGATAGCTTGGGCCCATGGAAACAGCTCATGCCCAGGTCCAATGCAATTTGTCCGCAAAGACCACTGGACACAGAATCCCAGAAGCCATGTAATGTTGTACCTCTCCTGGATTTAAACCAACAAAGAGCAAATAAATAAATAGTGGATTGTGCTCTTGTTAAAAAAAATGTTGTTAGTCAGCCAATGATGAGTGAATGGTAAGCAGCCAGCAGCCTAGCCTGGTCTACAGGCAATGTATTAGACAGTAGCAGAGGTCTTTCTAGAGAGAACCTTATAATACATAGGAGACAACGTCTTGGCCATCTTGGCCTGTGATCATTGGGATAGTGCTCTATGTCCTGACTGGTTATAGCTCATCAATTTCTCCTGCAGCAATCTTAAGCTGCCTGGCCTATCAATCTCAGAAAATACAATTATCTGTTAGCCATGAATTAGACATTAGTCAATCAATTGCCCATGGGTTATGACTGCCAGCAATTCAAACTGTTAAGGTAGCCGAAAACGTGATAGATGTAGGTGTTCTGATTTACACAGATAACACATGGATGAAAGACAATATGGTACAAGGATTTATGAAAGAATAAGGATGTACCTTCAGTTAATTGCAGAAAAGTGTGTCGGAATAAAAGGAAAGGAGCACGGATGGGAGCCAGCTTTAAACTGTGCCAATACATAGAGTTTCTGGTTTGCTTTACTCCTTTTAGAATAGCACAAGAATAGAAATACTTGATGACTTATGCCTCACTGAAGTTACACATAGAATTGTCCGGCCTTCAATAATTATGCAAGGTCTATCTAAAGATAACCATTTTCTCCTCAAAAGCATAAGCATGCTGTTGCTAGCTTTTGTGTTTGACCTGATACTCCATCCATAGTTGAAGTCTTGTATTTGAGTCCATCCTGTACTTTGTCAGTTTGGGGATAACATGTCTAGCAAGATGCTGACATCAAACGATAGCCTAAGAATCCTAAAGGTTTAAGAATCCTAAAGGACCATCTGGTGGTCCTGTGTCTTTGAGAAATGTTTATCCTTACAGAATATGCTTTATGGAGGGTAAAAAGAGGTTGGGGAAGGGGGAAGGAAAAAGGCTTAGAAAAGATCAGACTTCACCTTGCAGTATACAGTGATTTCTTTTAAGAAGCAATCTTTTATGGAAGATTGCTATCAAGGGGCAAAATCCTAACTGAGAATCAGTTAAAGTTTATTGTCCTGACCTAAGATAGGCATTGAAAAGCATCGGATTCCTCATTGTCTCGAATAAAGGTCTACGTGAGATAGAAAGTACGCTTGCATCCCTTTTGAAAAAGAAACAGGGGTTGGGGATTTAGCTCAGTGGTAGAGCGCTTGCCTAGGAAGCGCAAGGCCCTGGGTTCGGTCCCCAGCTCCGAAAAAAAAAGAACCAAAAAAAAAAAAAAAGAAAAAGAAACAAAACAAGATCCCAACCAATAAAAATGGTGACTCTGCATTATATCAGCTCAGAGAGTGAGGAAATGGAAGGTGGGTTAGAAGAAACGCAGACACAGAGAGGAGAAGGAAATGATGTCATTTTACAACGCAGTATTATCATCCTCAAGAAAATAATTTTATAACTCCTACCCCAGAAATAAAGAACTTTAGAATATGAAGAGTATTTTTCCCTCCCCAACAAATGATGAATTGTATGTTTTCTAGTTTTTTTAAAAAACTTATTTAAGTGACATATTATTCATATCATTATACAACTTGCTGTTTTCTCTTTTAATGCTATGTTTCTGGATATTGTAGAGTATGATCAACATCTTGGGCCCATCCCTGTCCGTGGATACTAAGGTTGCTTCCCAAGTTCAGTGCTATAAACATCATCTGGCTTTGCACACCTGACAAAAGTGTGGTACCTGTGTACCATGACACCTTACCTCGATTATATTTCCTAGAATTTCCCTCGTTGTTCCTGGTGCACATGAAATTCGGTTTGAGGTGCAGAACAAAGCAGCTGCTTGGCCAGGGTAGGGTTCCTACAGATCTCTACCTACCTGTCTACCTTCCAGAGCTGCTATACATGCAGTTCTTGGAAAAGGACACTGGCCTGTCCTACAAGGTCATTCCTATCCTCACCATGAAACTGTGGAAGACAGCCACGAGGACACAGGGCTACTCTCATGGGTCCCACTTTTCATGTCTATCATATCTTCCAGGCCACTTGACCCACAAACTTCAGGGCCCAGGCACAGTCACCAAGCAAACAGTCCTCACCCACCCAAGATATTTAAAATAAATCCCCTGTGACTCAAAGCCTTAACAAACATAATGTCTCCACTTCTGCTGATCTACCTGTAGCCTAGTATACCAGAGGATGTCTCAAGAGTTACAGAAGTTGATTTTTTACTGCTCCTTGTCCCAGTCACCTTACTCTCTCCTCCTTGGATGGTCTGGATGAAGAGCGGCTGCCTTGGACCAAGGAAAGAAAAATTATCCACATCAGAATAATTGTCACTCTCTACCTTGCTTATTGGCCTCTTGTTGATTTGAAAAGCATTGTCTTCTCTTAGCTCAGGAACTGACTGATCAGTGCAGCATCAGACTCCTTCTTGCCAAGAGCCTACAAAGGGGGCAACAGCTATAATTTTAAAATAAAGAAATTTTACTTTCTCTTCATCCAATATGACACACGCGTCATCTCAAAACAATGCGTCAATCAATGAATGAATCAATGTAGCGCTGCACTGGGGACTTCCCCTACTTCCTCAATATTGAAACAGGCAAGGCTTGAGAGAAATAATATCTTAAATTGGGTTTAAAAGATGAAGAATGTAACTGAGACAGACAGTGAACTACTAGTAAAACCCAACACGCTCGTTCGGCCTAAGAAGAGATGGACATAACTGACGCTATTGTGCTCTTGGAAGCTTTCATTTGGCAAGGCTAAATTGAAGATCTCTCTTGAGAGGATGCCACAGCCAGGGCCCATTAACGTCAGCACAGACAACCATGAAGAGACTTCTATTTCCGTAACCTAGCCTTGTAAATAAGAAAGTTGCTTCGAAACTGCAAGACACCGAAGGCTAAGTACTTGGAGAAAACTGAAGTACAACGACTACAGAGGCTTATGTTATACCAACTCCCGTTTGATTGGGTCTGAAGTGTCTGCTCTGCGGCCTCATCTCCTGCTCTAACCATGCTGATCTGTGAGTCACCTCCACCCCGAAACCAGCAGAGCTAGTCCGGCTGCCCACAGACAATGAGCCAAACATGGCCTTGCCAACAGACACACCAGTGTGAAGCCAATAGACTACTTCTGCCTTTTGCCCCCCTCTAAGCATTCGTGCTTGTCTGTTTTAAAATAACAGTACGGAGTTTATAAAAGTTCTGTTGCCTGTGTTCTAAAGCCCACGACACAGGTGTGACAAATACTTGATGAATAACCGAAGTTTGCGTTGAAGATCTGACCCTTCCCACGAGAGACCCAACTTACAATACAAGCCACATATCAAAGGCTATCCATTGATCTCACAACCACAAAATCACCTCACGAATGTTAAGGTTTGGAGGATGAGCACAAAATCATAAATTAGCACTTAATGAAGTCAATCCTCAATTACTTCTAAGTAGAGAAAATGCAGGTCATGAAGCTTTAAACTCACCCAACCAAGGCCATCTGTATCCTTGACTTACCCGGCCCCCCTGTTAGAATATCCCCTCTACTGAGGGTTAGACTAGAGTGGCCCTGCATGCTGGAATTGGTATTCGTTTACATTTATAGAGAAGTTTTATGGATAGTACATTGGCCAGGTTTGGTGGTGCGTGCCTTTAACCCCAGCTCTTGGGAGGCAGAGGCCAGACCTGGTCTATATAGTGAGTTCCAAGCCACTAATATCCAAAGCTACATATGGAGACTCTGTCTTGAAAACAAAACAAAATGGAAGATACCTAGAAATCCATCTACTTACTCTGTACTTTTCCCTGAATCATTGGAGAGTAATTTCAGAAGTAGTGTCCCTTTATCAAAACTCCTTCAGTGTAATGCATACTTTCTAAGGATAAAGATTCTAAACATACCACAGGACACCTTACCAAAAGGATTAATACAAAGTCCAGATCCAAATTTTGCCAGTTGTTCCAATCATGTCTTTTTTTAATGTTTTCTCCTATATTTGAGATCCAATCCAGAATAATACTTCGTAATATACAATATTATCTTTTTACCCTCTGCTAACCTAGAATATTTCCTCATCTACTCACTGGTTTCATAATTTATACATACTTAAAATTTTTAATTGAACCAAAATGTATTCATTAGGATGTAGAAGAGAAGCCTTTGTGTGTTCTCCCCTTTATTCCTCTCTCCTTATATCATATGACTTGAGTATTGAAGTGGAAACCTAAGAGCCATGCAGAAAGTCGGTTATGTTGGATGGTGTGTTGCTAAGGCAAACCTGTGAAGGAACAGTTAGCTGAAGCAGACACAGGTGAAAAGATGTTCTGCCAAAGCAAGCTCAAGAAAGGACACGTGATGGAGGATTTGTCAGTAACAACACACATGTTTTGGTCCACTTTACACTGTATAGTTGAGCGCCATTTGTCAGGACTCCGTAGAGAGAAACTCACCAAAACACTTCTGGTGGTGTGCCAAGCCTTCTTGACACTTCTGTGGACTCAGGCTGATGATTGACAGAGTGATGTCAGATGAGACAGACCCATGTGCTGAGGTAAGACCAACGGGGAAGCAAGGCCTGTGGAGGTCATGTGATGATTGGAGGGAGTATAAAAAGGACACCACAGATAGTGATGGAAGCAGAGCATGACTTGCTTATAGAGCTAGCTGTGCAGTGCTTGTTGGTCTGAAGTCTTCGATGATCTTTGCTTTGCTGAGAGAACTTTTCCTGGCATTCCCGTTGGCCCTGGTCCCTCCTGCTGACTTGTGCTGAGTCTGAGGCCTGGCTGTCTCTGCTGGCCAGTGCCACTGCTGCAGATTCCTATTTGCTATCCTGACTCTACCGAACAGGGCTGCTGATGTATCCATGAAGTGTTTGCGAGTGGATCGAGCTGCCGCTGATGGCCTGTGAACTGACCTGACAACACAGATGGGATCTGCTCCAAAGAACCTTTCTAAACAGGTCCACTTCCCCCTTACCCTTTCTTTTCCACTACCTCTGGTGGGTGGTGGGCTACAAGGGAGATTAAAGTGTTTAAGAACCAACATTAAAAATAGGGTTTGAAAAGGACAGAGTAACAAGAAATTGCATCAACCCCAACAACTTTGGTTTTGTTTTGTGTGTGAGATAGGGTCTCACTGTGTAGTGCAGGCTGGCCTTAACCTGTAGCCTCAGCTCCCAGATTCCTAAATCACAGGTGGCATCCTGAGAACTCGATAAATTTTGCTACCATGCACACGAACAATTACCATCACACAATCTTTAGGTATTATAAGTTTAGTGGTTGTACGACTATCATCAACATTCTCTCATTAGGGAGCAAAAGACCTGTTACTGTTAAACAGTAACTTAGCAGGCACTGGAGGTCCCGTCAATCATGTCAACGGTACAAAGATGCCCTAATGACTGTTAAATAATTATGAAGGCATAAGTATTCGATGACATTGAAGCTTGTCAATGCCGTCCCTTGGAACGTGTAGCTCAATCAGGAGAGTACCCTCTAGCATGCACAAAGTCCTGGCTTCGGCACACAGTACCACATAAACAAGGCATGGTAGCACATGGCAGCCCTCAGGAGGTAGACACAGACGTGTTAGCAGTTCAAGGTCATTCTGAACGACAGTGAGAGTCAGAGGCCACCACAGTCTACATAACAGTCTGTCTCAAAGGAACAAAGCAAAAAGGTTTATTGGCTCATTGATATTGTTGTTGAATTTGCCGTCCACGTGACTGCTGTGTTTTTGAGCGTTTACCTTTGCTGGTGAAACAATGTGGATATCTGAATTTGTTTTTAAATACTCCAGTTGATTAGTTAATTAATAAAAGTAAGTCAGACATAATGGCACCTGCTTCTAATTCTAAACCTTGAAAGGTGGAGACTGGAGGATGACTGGACTCTCAAAGTTACCCTTGGCTATCAGAGACTGCCTCGATAAAATAATAATAATAATAATAATGATGATGATGATGATAATAATAAATAACAATAATAAGAATGAAAACATGGGAATTAAAGTATGAATAGCATAAAACTAGATGGAAAAAGATGGACAGATAGGTGTTTATTGTACTGTTTTACTTTCTGTATCCATTTGAAATTTTCTACAATAACAAGTAGAAAAACAAAAACTTACCCAAGTAAACAAACAAAGATGTCTCTTGGCACAGCAGGCCTTTAGAAGACCAGAACAGCTTTACATCTTTCTACATCTGCTACTAATTTGGTGCTAGCTAGGACTCTGGCCTGTTTCTTTATTCCTAAAATGAGAAGTTGCATCTTGACCCCTAATCACTGTTCTCATTCTGACTGGGACGCTGTCACTCTGAAATCCCCATCGGTTCCTTATCAAGAATCCTTTCCTTGGGCTGCAAAGATGGCCCAGCAGTTAAGAACACTGTGCTTCTACGGCAGAGGACCGAGTTTGGCTCCCAGTATCCATGGAGACTCACAAACAACTGTTACTCCACTTCCCAAGGACCTGATTCCCTTTTCTGGCTTCTGTGGATACTGTAACACATACACGTAGGCAAAACACCCATACATGGAAATACAAAGAAAACATTTTTTGAAATACTTTCCCAACTAGCTTGCTGTAAGCAAGGCAAGAATTCTAACTCTCCCAAGAACCACCCCTCTGACTATGTGACTCGCATACAGCTCTCACTTTCTAGTCTCTCACGCACAGAAAGCACTGGTTCCTAGATATCTAAGTCACTAACACTTGGCTCACTCAATCTGCCTCTATTCCTCGCTGTATGTGTCGGTGTTATATTCTAAACTGTAAACCAGGACACTAACAAACTGGCCTGAGTGTTCACTCCCAACACATGGATGATTCAACACGTTGTCAACACGCAGCACAGGTATAAAGCCATCACACGCCAGTGTGTGTGCGTCATAAACTTCTAAAGCAGTTTGTCTATAAGCAGAAGATAAGACTGTCTTTTCTGGTTTGTTCCCTTCCCCTCTGTCCAGAATTATGAGTTATAATTTGGTAGATAATATTTCTTAGGGATGAACAAAGGATCTTTCTTTTGTATTGTTTGTTTGCTTCATGAAAAAGAGGCCTAATCATGCAAATCTTCTCTTTCCACTCACTAGTAAAGGTGTGTGATCTCTTTGTTATATGAAGAATATGTTATATGAAGAAACCCCTCTAATTTTCAAAAAAAAATTGCCTCTGAATTTTCTACTGATCATATTGCATTATCTTGCATTTTCCTCTATGATCTTCTTTAATATCTGCAGGATTATTATTCAAATATAGCATACCTTAGAAAATGTCAGCGTGGACTCCAAGGAGTGGTTACAGGAAGTGATCGGTTTAATACTTGAGACCAGTCTAGGACAGCTCTTTATACCCCTTAAGATTTTATCCTTTGGGAAACATCTAAAAATCAGGTAGTGACCCCACAAAAGCTTCTGTTGGTTCTTTTCTTTTAGAGTGAAGGAATAGTAGTATGATTTTCAATATTTGGCTAATCCTGAGTCCCCATAGTTTGCCAATAAGTAAACTTTTTCTAGTTCAGCATTTCAATTTGACTTGGTAAAGAAAACAATTCAGTCAAACCCCATACCTGCTAGACAGTGTTGCAATAAATAGTCTTTGATCAAAGACTTCCATGAGAAGTTTCCAAGAAGCACTTCTCTCCTGCAAATGATCTTGAAGCCTATGCTACTCTGAGGTGGCTTCTTTGTATCCATTAATTAAATGGGGACCCCTCTGCTTGCATTCTGTGCCTATGGTAACGGCAGCATACACAGTACACATCTCAGCGAGTCGCCGTGAGGCTTAGATGAAATTCGACTAGAATGTGTTAGAATTGCACCGTGCAGCTCTGTATGCTCCCTCTGCACCCCTGTAAATCTCTGGGAAAAGAACATTATTGGTCACACTTGAATAGATAGATACATTGGGTAGCACAATGAGAAGAGTAATTTATTAAGTATCTGTGATCAAACAGAACGTCTCCCTTCCTGGGTAATGTAACAGGCAGAGGACTTTCACAAAGGGTGCCCAGTATCGAATGCTACCACACTGAATATTTAAAAACCAGACAGCCCAATTTTGAAATTTTAACAGGAAGAGAGTTAATAAGGGGAGGCCCACTTATTCAGATGAATCAAGATGAATCTGATGTATAATCATGCTTTATTTGTGCAGGGTCATTCACCCTGGAATCAAAGCAGTCATCACATATCTCATTAACCCTTGCAACACCCCCAGGAGGCACGGAGATGGCAAGACATCCCCCTTGTTACAGAGGAAGAGAGAGAGCCTGAGGCTCAGGACACTGAAGCGACTTGTCAGAGGCCACATCAAGTGAGTGAGTAAGAAAGGGAACTAAAAATCCGTCTTTCTCTCCATCACACTATTATATTTTACCGTGGTGTTGCCAAACATCTTAATTGCTTTTTCTTCGGAATTCATTTAAAAAACAACCCCTTCTTTAAAAAAAAAAAGCAAAAAAAAAAAGTGAGTTGATAAGAAAAATAATGAGATTTTTGTTTGTTTTAATGAATCAGTGAATTAGCGTATCTAAAGGAGAAAAGTGTTGCTTGAGAAACAACCCCAGCGTGAGACAAATGTTTACATTTTTAAGGTAATTAAGGTGAACTCAAATTGAAACTCTAATTTGTGACTGAAAAGCATGGGCTGTTTGCCTTCGGATTTCCAAACAGAACCATCAAAGTAAGAAAGCTTCTTCTTTGACTGGTCCCTTTGTTATACTGGCAGCCTCCTCCAGCAAGCAAAGGCTTTAACTGACTCACCATGGTAAAAAAAAAAAAAAAAAAAAAAAAAAAAAAAATCATCAGAATTTTCAATTATCTTAACCTTCGCATTTTTCCTAGAAGTCCACAAGATGAGCAATTGCGTTTTCAGGATCCCTTTAATAAGCTAACCAACCGTTCCTGAGAATTCATGACTCCACAAAGTAAAACTATTTGCTACCCAGCTTCCTTATTTTGTAAAAGCGGTGGCGACAAGAAGTCAGGGTGACTGCCAGACCTGTGCTCCTTGCTGCTGAGGAGGTGGGGAACAATCGGGAGCCCTAGTTTGCAAGCTGAGTTCTGGAGATGCGGGTGCCTCAGCCCCTGAGCCTCTCCAGCCTGGGCCTGGAGCTGTGTCTCCCACGTGGATTCTGCAGGCTCGTCCCACAGCGACCTATATCTCCCTGAAGCTGGGGTGAGGGAGCCCACAGCACCGGCCTGTGGCCAGTGCTCTTGAGATTCTCGGTTCCCAAAGCCACAGTTCCTGATTTCTAGTTTCCTCACAGATTGAAAAAGCGCCGTGGGGATCTTCAGAGGGGATCCCGGTATGCCAAGCATGGCTGGGGGAAACCCAAGGCCCTTGTGGTTGGCGACGCCTCTCCACTAGCTGCTGGTTGTGAGAATTGTTTGGGTACCTGCAGAGGCTCTTAGAGATGCCAGACCTGGTGCTTATTCAGGGGCAGTTGAGCTGGGCGGAGGCCACGCCCACAGAGAAAGCCTTGAAGGAGGTTCAGATGCAGCCTCTGACCTCTCAGCTCCCGAACTTTCGGAATCCAGAGCCTGTCTATTGCGGTCTTTTCAAAGAAGTCTAGGGCTGCGTCCAGAATGTGGATTCTTATTTAGGTCCGCCATTTATTAACTGCTGTGTGACCCTGCCCACGTTAATCAGCCTTGCTGTCCTTCTTCTTAATTTGTGAAATTAAGGGGCTCTACAGGCTGCTTTGTCAATGAGATGATACCTCTCGTGTTACCTGGTTGCTGTAAGCTCTGCTCAGCGAAATTAAGCTCCAGGTTACGTCAAGAGTTTGAAGGTGACTTAGTGCACCAGACCCCTTCCCCTGGTCTGCTCTGCTGACCTACTTGCATGGTTCAGGCAGAGGTGGGGTGTCACGGCATGAGTAAAACCAGGTGAGAGGGCATAGCTAGAGGAAAGGTTGTCAAGACAAAAGGAAAGGCACAACGGGGAGCGGCTTTCCGAGTTCCTGCACTGAATCCTGTCACATTCCCACACACAAACCTACCACAGCATGAGCCTACCTCAGGGAGGTTTGCCTAGGAAGCAAGCTGGAAAGCCCATGGGAATCTGGATGGGATCGTCCCCATTTAAGGAAGTTGAAGTCAAGCGTCTCCTCCTCCAAGTCCTGTAGCCCCTTGCCTTAGGTCTTCAGAAGAATTCCCCTGAATAGACAAGGGGACTACAGAGAGGAAAAACATCAGACACAGTAAGACACCATCTGCAAGCCAGAGAGAGGCCTCGGGGGAACGCAAACCTGCTAACCTTGGTATTAAACTTCCTGCCTTCAGAATAAAGAGAAAATTCATTTCTGTTGTTCGAGCCAAATTTTAAAATGGAAACGTTTCCAGACCCGGGTGTCCAGCCTGGCCTGTGTGTCTTCCTTGTCTGGTCCAGTGATTCCAGACCTTACAGAAGGACAGCGGGAACAGCCCCAGTAGCTAGTGGGTTCTTGTCAGGCACTCTTTTTCTGCTCCAGATACAGCCTACTCCTCTCTCATTGTTGTGTGACACTAATTTTGAGGAGAGGAGAACAAATGTCTACTCACCCCAGATAGGATACCAACAACAGGAAAAGTAGGGTAGGGCAGTGGCTCAGCATGTACTGCTCTTCTAGAAGACCCAGGTTCAATTCCCAGCACCCACGTGGCAGCTGACAATGGTCTATAACTCCAGTTCTAAGAGATCCAATGCCCTTCTGCCCTCCCCGGGCACAGGGCATTCCTGTAGTACATTCAGGTAAAACACTCACATAAAATAAAAAATAAATATTTTATATTCCTTTTAAACAGAGTTATAACGGGCAAACTCAAATCTACCAGGCACTCAAATTCCTGTCTTTCCTTCCTTCTGTCTTTCCTTTTCTTCCATGTCTTTCTTCCTTTCCTTTCAGCGTCCACAAGTAATATTACCGACACACTTCCGGGGCACCAAGGAATATCAAAACAAAGGAAATCTGAGCCAGGTGCTATGTACCAGCAATAGACGAAGAGAAAACACTAAGACAGGTTGGCAAGCTGTTACATATATTTCCATGTATTATTCAAAATCTAAAGCTATATCAAGTATATAACACAAGTCAGGCCTACATGCATCTCAATGCCTATATCACTGTAAGTACTATGTATTATGTTCCTGTGTGCCCAGTGTGTTATATGTCATTTAACTCTTAACTAATGACCCTGTAACATAGAAGATACCAGAACCTTACAGCTGATAGAACTGTGGTTTAGGGCAATTAAATAATTTTTCCTCCAAGGTCATAGAATATACTGAAGCCACTCCTTTGCCTAATCTCATTTTAAAAAAAAAATGTATTTATTTCCAGGCATTGGGTAATGGGAGACAAAATCATTAAGAAGAAAAGCAAATTTCCTGCTGTCAGATTGTTTACCCTCTTGGGGCCAGAAGCAGTAAATGAGGGGAAAGTAATTTTGTATGTGAGAAGTTAAGTACCATGAAGAAAAACAGAGAAGAGAAAGTGGGAGGGGGGAGCCCATGTACACTTCACCCCTAAGATGGCGTAAAGCTTCCTGTCTGAGGAACCATGCTCCAGGCAGAAGGAGCAGCCGTCTTTACACCCCGAGGCGGGAGATGCGGGAAGGTCAATGTAGGTAGAGGAGAACGAGGAAAGCCTCGAACAAGTCAAGTTTAGACATCTAAGAGGGGGCAGGTAAGCTGGAAGGGACCAGAGTGGAGAGGTCAGTTTTCAGCTCTGAAAGACTTAGACTTCTTCTCTGAGGTGGGTATTAGGAGCTCCCGAAACTCCCTGGTGCGTAACAGTATCTCTAGGCTGCACTGCAAAGGCACCAGGAAGATGGGTTAAGAAGCTGTTGTAATCACCTCTGTGAGACAGAGCAAGTTCCAAGCTGTAGTAGCAGGAAACGTCGTTAGGAAACACTGCTCAGAATGGATACAGAGTGGATATGGGAGAAGCCGACTGAGGTACAGCTTTTGGAAGCTGGGACCTTTCAGAGTGTGAGTTAAGGTATCAGGAAGTCCTCCTGCCATGATTTTGGATTTACACAACTCTTGCAAATCTGAAGGGGAAATGCCGCTCAGGGAAGGATAAAGCTGCTTTAAACTTGAAGGGTTTTCAGCTATTGGAGCGGAGATGGCCAATCAAGCTGGCCGTTGGGTTGTGGCTTTGTGAAGGTTTTGGGGTTTTGTTTGCTTTCTTTTGTTGCTTTTTGTTTGTTTAAGACAAAAGTCTCACAATGTATCCCAGGCCTATAGTAACGTCCTCACCCTCCTGTCTCAGCCTCCTGAGTCCTCCTTGTCCAGCCAAGTGGGCAGCTGACCAGCAGGAGCTGGAGGTGTGGCTTAAGAAAGTTGGAACAAGGGGTTGGGGATTTAGCTCAGTGGGAGAGCACTTGCGCAAGCGCAAGGCCCTGGGTTCGGTCCCCAGCTCCGGAAAAAAAAATTTAAAGCAAGAAAGTTGGAACAGAAACTATTCACCCCTGGGAAACAGCCGTCTCTGGCAGGCAGGTGAGGTGAGGGCACAGACTGAGACTAGACCTGGGAGAGCCAGGCCTGGTGACCCCAGCCTGCCTTCTGAGGACCCTAGTACCCCTGCAATGATAGGATGTGCATTCTCCAGCAGCCCTTGGCTGCTGCAACTCCCACTCAGACCTGAGCAGCCTGAGGGGCTGGGTCTGAGAGGTTTCAGGGCCGCAGGGGCAGCCTGCAGGCGAGGAAGGTATGGATCTGCTGGAACTCACCTTCCTCCAGTCACTGGCTCAAAGGAAAGTGACCCTGTTCTCCTGTACTGTCACCTCTTAGATTTCTGAGAGAGGGAAGAGAGACAGAGAGAGAGACAGTGAGACAGACAGAGGCAGAAGAGAGAGAAACAGACAGAAAGAGACAGACAGAAAAAAAGAAACAGTAGGACAGAAGAGGTTCAGCTCTGCTGGGAAGAAAGCCTGAAGCCTTGCTCACAACAAAGGCCACCCTGGTCCCTGAAGAAATGTATCCTCATTACCTGGGCCTAGAAAGCCAGGTCTCCCTGCCATGGAGAGATTAGCATGGCTGTTGCAGGCAGTGGATTTTTACCTCTCAGAAATCACCAGTCTCTTCAAAACTGGGTTAAGGCTAAAGATCCAAGCCTGGAAGACACCCAACACTTGAGGAGAGCCAAAATTTGGAGTCCAGGAGACATATCACACACACACACACACACACACACACACACACACACACACACTGCTTTCCTGTATCACACTCAGAGCCCTGGATAAGAGTCAAGGCGTGACTGAACCCCTATACAAACTCTGTTACCTCATCAAGGAAAGAGTGAAACAAAAAGAAAGCAGACAGACTCTCCTGGCTTTTGGTGGCTCCCTTGCTTTTCCCTTTCACTAAAAAGTGGACAACAGTTAATCAAGGGGTCAAATCAATTTGGTAGATATGAAGGGGACACAGACCTCCTGGGAAAGGAAAGATGAAATTAGAATGAAATTATTCCCTTGGGTTGTCCTGGGCTTCTCAAACCACCAACAAAAATGTCATTAGGGTGAACATGTTTTGGAAGGAAGTTAGCAAACGGAGAAGGCCTTCTTAGACGTAATGATGACAGTTCTGTGATTCTGTAACTCCATTAACCAAAAAATGTCTATGTGAAAAGCTATGAGGTTTAATGGCCTCAGAGAAGCACCGCATGAAGGGTTGGGAGGGAGGGGGCAATAGTAACACGTCTACTGCATGAGGGACTGCTGCTCTCTAGCATCTAACTATACCATGTACACACACACACACATACAAACACACACATACACAAACACACACATACAAACACACACACAAACACACACAAACACACACACATACAGACACAAACACACACATATACACACAAACATACACACATATACACACACTTACACATACACATATACACACACATACACACATACACACACATACACACACACACACACATACATATATATAAATTCTTCTGCAACAGTGGAATATAACATATCTGTCTTGTTTTTATTACACCAGATGGAGAAAACACAACAATATTTGGAGGGGGGAAACATTTCCTGTCTTTTTGTACTTAACATAAAAAGGTACTTTATGACTATTTTTTCCCAGCATATTTCCTCCTCCTCTGGGGAACTTTTTTAAAACCTTAAAACGTCCATTTGCCAGAAGTCTTTGAATCACCGCGGCGCTGTCTCTCCTATCTCTGAAAGCAAGGCTGGGGCTGGGCTTGCTCCATTAGGAGACATGTGCTCTACAAGCTGCAGAGGACAACTGCATTAGAGAGAGGCTCCCTTCTTCCCTCCTCGTTTTAATCTAGGAGGAACATAAGCTTAAAACACTTAGCATTTATGGGCCATCGATTTTATTTTTTACTACCCAGTTAACCATGCCTTTTCTTTGCCGCTTGTCCAGAGGGACTCTCCTCACCCAAGGCTACATCAGAGAAACCAAAGCAAAGGGCTTCCTCATCTCTACCTCATCTCTCGCCTCCCTCCGAAGCAGTTCACAATAAAGAGAGCTTACTCCCACATCCTGATCCTGCTTCTCTTTGATCTTCCAGTCATTTTCTTATTAAAAACAACTGCTCTTGCCACCGCGGCCACGGCCGCCGCTTTCCAGCCGTCTGAGTGACTATTTTCACCCTTAAATTTTTAATTTTGAAAAATCAAGTCATATATTAGAGCTATTATGGTAGCAAATACAATATCCTTACTTGGAAACCAGAGGAAATCTATGGAGAACAACCTATTAATTTCCCACCAGCTAGAAAGGACTGAAATGCTACTTTCTGTCTTTGGTTTCCAAGTCTGCTCTCTTCCTGTCTCTCTCAGTCGCACTACCACGCATGCTTCCCTGAGCTATTTCTTCTATTGAATGGTAATTACAAATTAGCAAGCATGAAACTTCATTCCTAATGGGCGTAGTTTTTAAAAACTGCATTCTGTAACGAGTCCTGGAATCCCAGCCAATGATGCAATTCGCCACCAAATTCCAGTGAAGCGAAAATAATTTGAATAAGCCCTCAGACTTCATAGTTTGGGAATTTTGTGCCTAAAACAGACATATTTCACCAAGTCAAATAAACCAGTCATGTAACTTACCAAAAAAAAAAGATTAAAAACAAAGGTTTAAAAGCTCCTGCTTCAAATTGTGTATCACAGACAGCAGACGGAGTTAGTGGGAAGGAAGGCACTAATATTACCCCAAGTTGAAAAACTGAACAAAGCAGACTTATAACAAACTTCCTTTATTTTTTCATAGCATCTTCTACAAGTTTGCAGAGAGTGCATTCATTCACAATTAGGTCCTTCCTTTCTTCTGAACTTCAGTGTCCTCCAGCTGGTGGTACATTCCACAGAACCATCTTCTGGTAAATGCCCTCTCTCATAAGGCCTGGGTCAGAAGCTCTGGCTATACTGTGTGCTGAGAATCCTGGCGTTTCCCTGCCTTGGCCTGCATTCCAGAAGGGAAAGACCCAGTCTGCTTCGTTCAGCATTGAGTTCTAAGTGCCTGGCCAGCACTAGATTCCTATTAGATGAACTAAATTCACAAACGGACATGCTAAAATCGATAGGCATGTTGTTTCCTCTTTTGGCTTAGGCACAAACAAGCCAACAGCAAGATGGGAACCCAAAGACAAATCCTGTCTTTTATTGGGTCTTCTGAAGGAGTCTGCAAAGTCAGGAATACCTGACTTTGGCACCCAGGTCAAGTGCTAGCTGTGTGATGGTTAGAGGAACAAACCTCATTTCTCTCCCCATAAAACAGGAAGAGCAAACCTCCCTTTTTGGTTGTTTTAGGATGAAATATGTGCACCTAACATATAGAGCGACAAGTGACCATTATTGTCATTAGTGCACAGAGGATTTGAGGACCACCTTCCGGCACTACGGATGCTAAGATAAATAAACCCAAACTTTGTATCCACAGCTACGTGTAGCAACATAGCTAGAAAGAGGGATACAATTCAAATAGAAAGTAACCTGATGAAAGGCTCTGCAGTCTGAGCATGATGGCTCGTGTGGGAGAATGTGACCACAAGTGGTTGACCCCCATGTGATGCACGGTGAGCACTGCAGAACTAGTGAGAACCTGCCCAAGAACGTACTCATCTCCTGTTTTCTCTTCAGCCCTCACCTCTTACTTACACGTTAAATAGCCCTTATCTGGAAGAAGCAACACTTTGGGTTTGGGAAAACTTGAATGCCTAGTTGGAGTTGGGTAAAAATCTAAACACAGTATCTTTCCTTTTTTCCCCCAGCCTCCCTAGTACTGGGTCTAAAGGCCTAAGCCATCACACCTGACTTAAACATGGTATTATTTTCTACTTCATAAATGGCTGAAAACCCTGAAGATAATCTTGTTATTATCTTTGTGGTTTGGTTACCTTCTTACTACAGCTTATCACATATTATTAGCTAGGGTTCAGAGTTTCCACTCCTTGACACTCAAGTTTTACATTTTAAGTATTACAGGGTTTTGTACTTGGAGATGTGCATACTCGACCTTATTCCTTCTCTTGTCCTTCATCCTCTTTTCCTCTCCTCCATGTGGCAAGCCCACTCTCACCCACTTCCGTGCTTTGCTCTGGCTTCCCTGGGCTTAGATAATCATCCTGTTCATCAACATAGCAGCTCACTGTCTCATGTCTGCTAAAATGTCGTACTTGCCATTAAGCCAATCCTGATCAGACTATCACAAATCACCCTACCTGATAAAATATACTAATTTATTAGGGTTTTTTGTTTGCCGACAAGCCCTTCATTACTGCTACCCATATAAGTCTGGGAACTTATAAAGGTCCTTCAGTTTTGCTCCTTTAGGTTCCCAGAATGCCTAGTATAGCTGCTGGTACACACTAGCTTAGAGTGGATGAAGTGTGGCCAGAATGTCGTCAGGGTAGGAAGTAGAGAAAAGTAAAGCTGGAGAGAGCTGAAGAGGGTTTGAATGCTGGGGCAAAGAGCTTAGATTTTTATCTGGTCAGTAACGGGACGCTTGAAAGGCAAGTGGTGTGTTCAGATCTGCATCTTCGATAAATCATTCAAGGAAAGGCCCTGAAGAGAACGGTAACAGCACAGCCTTACAGTAAAGGTGCTGCTGGAGACAGAGAGGCAGCAAGGCAAGGACCAGTGGGAACAAGAAGGGAAGACACACATCTGTGGTACTACAATAGCTTAAACTAGGCATGTTTTGATGGCTGCCACAGTGGGAGGGGAAAAAAGAACTCCCAGGACAGTTCTCAGAGTTGCCCCATAGGTAACTGGGAGGTTAAACTAAGTGACAGCTAGAATGTGGGTGGGAGTGGGAGTAGTCAGAGAGGTGATGGGTATGTTTATGAGGTGATAGTGTACATACATACATACATGCATGCATGCATACATGTATCTCTCTATGGTTAGAGAAATAGATCTATAGGAATATATCTCTCCAGACATGTGGAAGACAAAATCTGGGACTCAGATCCCCCTCTCCCTTCTTCCAAGGATCCAACTTGGGAGGGTAATACGCATGCTAATCAGAAGGCACTCTAATATGGAGCTAAATCCCCAGTCCAGAGGTTTTCATTTCTACCAAACAGTAATTACACTTAGTTTTAAAGAGAAAACAACTTTCATTTCAAGTCTCAACCAGGGACCCAAAACACAGCTGTTTTAAGTTAAGAATTTATGTATCTGTTCTATGTGATATTTTTTTTTTGCCCAGATAGCAAAAACGAATTTGATTTTTGTATGTAGTTATTTCTCATTCTAGACTGCACTTTATGATAGACTTTCAGCTAACTGCCCGGAGAAAATAATAACGTCTCCCCTCTGAAAGTCACCGTGTTTGGTTATGAAATAGCTGGTAGTATAAGCCCAACTCTGTCATTTGGTAAAAGTACATGGGAGAAGTTAAAGAAAGTCAAGGGCGATATTACATATTCAAAACAAATTTGAGGAAATACTTCCAGGAGGACATGTAATTAGTCAGTGGAAGCTACTTATCACAACATAGGATTGAAGCACGTGGCTTTGCTTCCTCCTTAATCAAACGTCTACGTGAAAATAAAAGATGTCACTGAGAACCTGAGAACTCACTCCATAGGAGGAGGAGTAAACCTAATTTAAATAATAAGTTATTGAGCGTCTATTTTGTGCCAGGAACTAGAGTAGATAATTGTCCACTCTTTGTAAATTTGGTTTCCTCTTACTCTTTAGGAAAGCAAACACAACAAAGACAAAGGGCTCAGTTCAGAACCCGTTAAATGCCCTCAAGTGGTGGAGGCATCTTTTGAAAGGAGGAAAAGCAACTTTCTTTCCAAAACCCAATCTTTCCCTGACAATGTCCCTTGTTACAGTTGAAGGTGCAGTTTAAGAAGGAAAAAAACGGAGAAGGAGAGAGGCAGTTTGATGACATGTCCCAGAACTTCACAGGTAAAAATGTACAAAACGTAAACTAACTTCTGTATAATAAAAAGAATGACCTGGACTATTGAATTCCAAGAGATGAGATTCCCCAGGCCATGGGAGAGCGTCTTAAAGGGTCAGCTGCACACAGATAGGAGTTAAGCGCTGGGGAGTGCGTGGGCAAACATTTTAGATAGCTTCTGAGTCACAACTAATCCCAGAGCTAGCAGAAACTATTCTTTGCATTTTTGCGTTACTAATTCCAACCAAGTCACCCACCTGGGCTAACAAGTAACCCTTTAACCTCAGCTAACCTAGTAAACTACCTGGCAGGTTTTCCTTCTGGTAAACAAAAGGCTCGTTCAGTGTTTGAAGGATGTAGCATCCACTTGGTTTGGAGTTTTGCTTACTATGCCCTGGCGGTTGCTGTCACTTCCCAGGACATTTCACGGACACACAAGCTCAGACAGCAGTGCTCTTGTAAGGCGAGCAATCCGGGTTCCCTCCGCCAAGAACCGTTCCCCCACGCAACCTTCCCACTCCTCCCACGTAACCCCCAACCATGAACGTGTGCGACTCCTTTCTCCTCCGATGTCTCCCTCTTGCACTGGTTGCCTCAAAAAAAAATAAAAGAAATCTAAAAGCGCCGAAACAAAACAAAAAAGTAATCACTCGTGCGTGAACCTCTAGCCCAGAAAGTGAAAGTGAGCACAAGGTACGCAGTGCTCCGTGGAACGCCCGCGCGCGCGAGGCGGGAAGGGGCGGGGCGCGAGCTCGCCCTGTGCTGGTCACGTGGCGGGAGGCTGTCCAATCCTAGAGGTCCTTGGTTGGGACCCGACCCGGTCCTCCGAAGCCTGGCAAGCGGGTTGTAGGCGAGCTGGCCCGGCTGGTACTGCGGGAACCAGAACCGAGTGGTTTGCAGCCCCGTGTGCACCAGCCACCCCCAAACCCCCTCACACAAACACACTTCCACTGTTGGATGAGCCACTTCCATTAGCTGCCGGAGCTGTTTGGGTGGGGAAAGTGCTTTTCCCTCGCACATGTGGGCCCAGGAACGAAGGGATTTCTGGCTCTGTTTTGCAGGTCAGGGAGGGAACCAGAAGTGTGTGCCTCCTTCCATTAATGCAAGTTTGCATAAGGGTAACTTGAGGAACTCTGAGATTCGGGTTTTCAGGGCAAAAATCCAGTATGTTTTGGTGTTGCCATTTTTCCTACTTTGACAGACACCAGAGGGGAGCTGAGCTACTGAAATATAGGGGCAGGTAGTAGGATGCAAGATTTAAAATTATATTTAGGTTTTGGGGTCGTTCCACAATGAGAACTTGTGGAAGTCGATTCTCTCCTTCCACTATATGGGGGATGAACCTTGGTCATCGGACTTGACAGTAAGCGCTTTAATACACTGAGCCACCTCTCCAGCCCTCTCTAGAATACTTTTAAATGACTGAACGTTTTCCCCTCATAACACCTTAACACTTCATACGGTGCTGTAATCTAAAAGAACCAAATTCCTCACTCGAGGTTAGGTTTTTCCGTAATCTCAAAGACTCCTGGGAACTGTGGCATCTGCGTTTTTTTAACCCCTAATATCTACCACAAAACAAAAGCTGGCTTTTCTTAGCTAAATAACAATGGGGAAGCTGGTTTCAGCCACCTCTGAGCAGACAAACCCCCACCCCCAAAGCCCTCGTCACTCTCCAACCTGCCCTTAGGTATGTTTGTGTAATCAGAGACGGATTGTAGCCGCTTTGACGTTTCTCCTGGGAAAGCTTAGTTTGCATTCATTGAAGTTGCTTGTTTTCCCAGTCTGTTGAGGCGCAGAAAACTTGCACTGGGAAGACCAAAGGTTCTGCGGCCGGAGATCGTCGGGAGCTGCCGGGGCTGTTCAGGTGTGCGGCTTAGGACTGCGAAGAGCTGTGGGTCAGTGGAAGGTCTTTAAAACGTTACTTTTGCTACCTTTGGAAATGTGCTTTCAAAGAATGGAACCGGGGGGTAGTGTTTAAACTAGGATATCTGTGTGGGGAAAGACAGACACCCAGTGTTGGGGACAGTTAACCAGAGGGGACCTCCTGTTGCTTCATCCCTCCGAAGGCATTCATTATTTAAATTTTTAAAACGGGATAGAAGGGAAGAACTTAGGATCTATCCCTTCAGTCTGTTCAAAGAACAGGTCGAATTTCATGTCACCCGTTAGTTAATAAAACAGAGTCGCATACACCTCATTTTGGAATGAAAACTTAATATAATGTCGGGATTTCTGAAAGGCCTGCCCCAAATGAACAGGGACAACCATGTTTTACTCTTCGTCAGTACCTCAAAATCTGCCCCCGAAGTTTTAGGCGCTGGAAGAGGGACGTGAGAGGCAGAGCCACTCTGGGGATGGAGCTGAGGGCTGTCGCTAGCTCGTCCCAGATGCCAGCATTAGGACTCCGAGACTCGGTGGGAGGCGAGGGGACAAGGTAAGACCCAGAGGAGGGAGACTCAGGACCATCCCAAGTTGGAAAAGGAATTCGGAGCTAGCGACTCACAGTTAGACTACGCAGTACAAGACAGCGCAAATTATTTTAAAGGCGGGAACGGGGGTGGGGTGGGGTGGGGGCGGACATCTACCCTGCAGGAACACTGGTGCTGCCAGACCCTCCAATAGGTGAGAGGGAGCAGACATAGCCTTCCTGCATCTTCTTTGAACTGAAGCCCTTTTCTTCAAAGTCATCAAAGGAGGAGGGAAGAAAGGAGGAGAGAGGTTTAGGGTGATCCAGAGATTGCGTCCGTTCAGAAGAGATGAGGAGAACCGGAGAGCCAGGGGTGCTGACAGAGACCCTGAGGGTCACAGAGAGATCTTTCTGTGTCACGTCCCTCCAGGCTCTGGGAGGAATGGGTTGTGCGAGACAAATTTGCGAGAACTCCTGGCGGGGGTGGGGGGTGGGGTGGGGACTCCCACTGTCTCGGGCTAGGGTGCTGCCAGTCACTTTCTAAGTGCAGAGCAGATTCTGTAGCATGGATGGCTGGGCTTGCGATCCAGAGTAATTGGTAAACAAGCCAGGCAATCTGCCTGGGGCAGGCACCCTAAACCAGAGTCAGGGCCACTGGAGCTTCCCAGCCTTCACACCTTCCCTACCTGTAAGCACCGCGTCGTGCTGAGCTTGGGGGTGCAAAGCTGGAGGGGGGGCGGTGGCGCCCGGAGCTACCGCTCCTCCTTTTCCCATTTTGAAATCTAGAAAGATGAGTCCTACTCAGGTCTATACTTTTAAGTTCCTGGTTAAGTCTCACCTTTCCGAACCTCTTTAGGTTCTCAGTTCCTGGCTAGTGAATAGGTTAGGCACCGGCAGAGGATGGTTTGGGCAGGTGCCAGGTAGGTGACTCCCTACCCTGCGTGGTCACGTTCATTCGCTGTGGGGGTCAATGAACCATGCGCTGCCTCTTTCACAGGCAGGCTGGGCGTTTTTTTCTGCGAGGGTTTGATTTTTTTTTTTCTTTTTAAAAGGAACCTTCAAGGATTCCTTTTAAAAGTTTTAAATATTTTGGTGCAATAGGCAATTGTAAACAGGACAAAAGGGAAAGGTCTGACTTAAAACTGCTTTGCTTTGAAACTGTTCTGTTTTGCTGAATAAAACAGTGGAGGAGGAATAATTGTGGGAAGAAAAAACATTGGTTAAGCGCGTCTTCAGCTGTAAATAAAGTAACAGGAAAGACCCAGTGAATAGGAAAAAATAAATAAAATATGCAGTAGATTCATGACACAGACAGTTGGGAAGCTCTGTTCCCACTGAAATCCTCTTTCTCCCAGGGAGAATATTTGTGGAGGAAAATTATTTGGTTATTTTCACAGCATTGCAGCTCCCTTTGAATTAAACTTTTTTTTTCATCAACTAGACTTAGTTCTTTAATTAGGAAGCACAATTGAGTTTCTAACAGATGTTGTCAGCCACAAACTCTGATCCAAAATAATAGTGTAATTAGTTTTGGGGGGGGGCAGCTTTAGTTTATAAGGCCTGAAATTAAAATATGATGTTTTTAAACATTGTGGTACAAAACCACGAGGAACATTTGTTCCAGAGTCTAGTAGCAGCACCACTTCCTAATTCTGCCTTGGAAAAGTTTTCAGTAGGATGTTTGACCCTTCTCCTTCTGGTACCTCTCTAAATTCTTTTTGGCTCTTAGGAAATCCAATTTAAAAAATATTTTCTGATTAAAAAAAGTGAAATCCTTAAAACACAGCGCGTTCTCAATTAGTTAAAGTTTGTTTAGTGTTTTTTCATTTCTTTTATCATAAACTATGTGTCCTAGAGAGGGTTAAGCAACTTTTTTGTTAATTATGGTTTTTTTAATACACATACCTAATTAATGTTACCAAATCTTTTGTACCCTGAAATATAGATATAAAGACAGATTTTCTCCAATAGTTGCCTGAAAAGTGGAATGTATGGTAGCTTTTCTTGGTGTGGTAAAACCAGCAATTGGGCCTTTCTGATTTGAATAAAAGTATATGACATCAACCTAAACTAAACATTCTTCTGCATCTCGTTTTTCCTCTATGACTTGATGTTCTTCTAGACTCTATGCTGCATGGTACATAGTTGACTTTATAAATTATCTATTTCCTAGACATTGGAAGATGCAGGAAGTCAAGCTGTCCTCTATAGTACTCAAGAAATCCACTGCCAAAAAAATTCTTACAGCTTGAATGGCTTTTAATACGTGCCATGTTTCAAAAACTGTTTAGCAAAAATCTGTTTCTGTGTAAAAATAGCCTATCACCCTTTTGTGAGTCTCAGTGCCTGTTTTCAATGTGTTTAAACGTTAAAGGCCAAGAGGATATTACATTGTGCGGTCTGCATCTTCTTAAGAGGCCCTCTGCATTGGAGCTTTTTGGGTCCTCCTTGTTCCCTTGTGACAATGTCTCTTAGGGGCAGGTAGAGTTAAAATTACCCCCTTTGGCAGACAGAAACTAGAATCCTTTGTTTCCGACACAAAGTAAACATTATTTTAACCAAATAGACTCTCTCTTGCCTTGGAGTCCCAGCACTGGGTTTTGAATTGTCTTCTTTAGGTTACAAGAAAACAAACTTCTGCTACAAAGGCCACTGCTTGTTTTCAGACCAGGATCTCTTTAACTCTCTGAGGATACTGCCCACTGGCCGCTGATAGAGGTCTGAGCACTGGGATCTTCCTAGGCGGAAAGCTTACATGAATGACACGTGTATGCTGAGCACAGGAGCAAAGACAAGGAACTCAGTGCCCAGAAATGAGTCTCACTGATAAATCTAAGTCATTCACAAACCAGTCTTAACCATCTAAATTACTATCAGGTTCCTTCAGGCACCGTGAGCAGCTTGACGACTAGACCAGGATTGAATTTGTCTCAAGTTATTTCTGTCTGTTTCCTCTTCGGCCTCAGACCAGGATGTAGGCTTAATTGATAAATGATTCAGGCAGTTATAAACAAATGCCCATTGGTCTGCCCACTGGCATTTCTGGGTTGCTCTGTATTTAGGGAAAGCTCCAGGCGGACCTCCTTGCAGTCTACAGGTGAGGGTGTTAGAGTTGTCCTGGGTTCTGTTGCCAGTGACTCCTCAGCCCTCCCAAAAGGAAGTAGGTTGGAGAGGGTGCCTTCCAAAAGTTTCTAGCCTGTGCATTTTATTTTTAAAAGGAAGTTTGGATTGTTTCCTGTCTTGTTGGGAATGCTAAAGTCATCAGAGGCATTACAACTTGCTAACATTTGTTGGGGAATAGATTTCTTGGTCTTATAATGAGTATTTGGATGAAAGTTTCTGAGTACATATTTTTTTAGGAAGAACTATACAGCCTCTACTTCAGTAAATCTTTTTCGTTCCACACTAAAATCTTTTTTTTTTTTTTTTGGTTCTTTTTTTCGGAGCTGGGGACCGAACCCAGGGCCTTGTGCTTCCTAGGCAAGCGCTCTACCACTGAGCTAAATCCCCAACCCCACACTAAAATCTTAAATATGTTAACAGTTCGTGACCTTCAAAATGTACCTTAAGTGGAAGGAGGTTTTTCTCCCCCAAATTTAGCCATATTTGTTTGTAGCTTTCACAAAGTTCTACAAACAGGATTGCAGTGGGAAGCTGTGTGCACCATGCGGCCGTCTTTCAACAGCCACCTGAGATGAGTATGTGTGGGGTTTTCCCTAATGAAATTTTAAATATGGCTCTGTGGCTCCTAATGCAACATGTGGACAATATATGAACGAAGGCGTGTGTGTCGAACATTAGTACTGTAAAAGAAAAATATTTTGCCTCTTTTAACTGGAAGGATACTTTGAGCTTTAGTAATGATGGGGGTCATTACTTGAAAAAAAAATACCCAATTCACATCTGACAGTGGACGGTCAATTTGTAACTAATTCACTTATTAAGATGATATTGTGTGCTGGAAAAGAACTTTCAAAGCAAGCTGGATGTTAGAGTTTAGAAACTTCCTATTAGAAAATTGTATGTTTGGGTGGTTTCTCTTTTACATTCATTCGTGCAATGGCAGACTGCAAGCAGCTCGAATCTATGAATTTTAGGTGTCTCTGTTACTAATTTGACTCTTTTCTGGTGGAGGTCCCCAACAACTTCGTTCTGACCAGTTAGCCCAGCTGCCTCTCAGTGTTTCACACTTGAAATGTCTGAGTATGGTATTCTGGATACATCAAAGTGTTCGTGGCTAAATATCAGCTTTTCCTTCCGTTGTTGGCTAGAAAGAAGATACTTTAAATATGATACACACATAAAAAAACAAAAAAAAGCTTTGAAAAGCTACTCTACTTCTAACAATATGTATATCCAGTATCTAACAGAAATTGATCTAAAACCTGAAAGGCATCAGTAATAGAAAATCCATACTCTACATAAACCACTAAGACAGGCTAGGCCTTTTCCTGCCAACATTTGACGGGGGGAGGGGGTGCTTGGTTAAGATTTGTGGGACTGGGAATACAGCTCGGTGCTAAGGCACTTGCCTAACATGTGCAAGGCTCTGGGTCTCATCTTCAGCAAAAGTGGGAGGGAAGGAGAGAGGAAAGACAGGGAGGGAGGGAGAGAAGCGGGGGATAAAGGGAGTGATGGGGGCGGGGAATGAGAGCTATAGAACATATCTGTAATTCTGGCACTCCAGGGGCAGAAGCAAGAGGATTACATCAAGTTACTATGGCTACATAGTAAGTTCCAGACAGGACTGTGCTAAAGAATGATCTCTCCCAGGATTAGCTGTCTCAGTTTGTTCCTGCATCAGACCTAGTTTAAAATTGCGACATCGGGCTGGGGATTTAGCTCAGTGGTAGAGCGCTTACCTAGGAAGCGCAAGGCCCGGGGTTCGGTCCCCAGCTCCGAAAAAAAGAACCAAAAAAAAAAAAATCGCGACATCAATTTTCAGTTGTCCCATGTATCCGTTTCTTTTGTTAACATATGTTTTCAGCCTAAAGAGTAGTTAGTCAACTTTTATTACAAAGTAATGTGGGCTGGCAGTTGTCAGAGGACCTGTCTACAATGGCCCAGGCCCAGGGTTTTAACCTCAAGTATTTATCCTCCACTCATCATAAGATAATAACTTTTCTCATTTATGAGCCTGCTTCTGCGAGGCTGGTAGCACCCATCTTTTTTTTAGTTTGGTCATTGTAATCAACCTGGTTAAGGTTCTGTCTTATCTTCTTTGTAATAGTATTTTTTCCATTCAAATTTGGCAGGCACATTATAATGAGAACTTTTACCCAAAAGTGGCATATAATTCCTTTTACTTGCATTAAACTGGACCAAGAGACCAGTTTCTGGTTATTGATTTTTGGAACATCATATAGGTATTATACCTCTTCACAGAGAGAACTGAGGCCCCAGGTACACAGCGGACCCTGTGTTGTATCACGTGCCCTCTCATCCCTTACTCACCGGTGTTTCCCCACAGCTTTGCTGGTCACAGGCGATACAGAGTGCTCCTGCTGTTCAGAGTAGACATGGCTGAATGTCACAACATGGTGGGCTCAGGCACACTGAAGCAGGATTCTCTGCCCTCGGTGGTTTGGTGTTGGTTCACAGCCCCAAAGGCAGGCAAAGCAGACCAAGTCCAACAAGTTTTGCAACCTTTGCTCTCACTCCAGCGGCTCAGTATCATTCTGCATCAAAGAGAATATTAAAGTTACACATCTTTGAAAAAACACCAACTAAAATTCAACAGTCTCCCAACATTTCAGCTCACACCATGTTTTTTCAAGATTAATTTTTTAATCATGTGCAAAAATGTGTGCCTTCATGAGTTTATATAAACCATGCGCTTACATCCAGGAGGGCATTGGATCCTCTGGACCTGGACTTACAGGCTGTTGTGAGTGGCCTGTTGTGGGCTCTGAGAACTGAGCCCATGACCTCTTAAAGAACAGTCAGTGCTCTTAACCACTGAGCCATCTCTCTAGCCACACATATCTTTATAAATTTTGTTAAGACATAAGGCTTTATTAACCAATATATTTTAACAACGCCAAGAATACAACCAGTTCTTATCTTAATACATCTAATTCTCTAATGGTCTACTTTCCAAGACTCAGCAAATCTATTTTTGCTAACTTTACACACACACACACACACACACACACACACACACACACACATATACACACACACATATACACACACATATACACTCTTTATAAATAATATATAAATATCTCATATATAATATAGTTACATATCATAACATTTTATACTTTTATGTGTGTCTGTATATGTTCAAACCTGTATACTTTTCCATTTTCTCCCCTATTCTCACCAGTTATTTCTATGCGTGATTTTACACTTTGTGTTTGGATGTTTCCATAGTACTGTTGGATTCGAAAATAGGTCAAATACAATCAGGGTGTATATATGTTTGCTGGGTTTTTGTTTGGTGGTGGTAGTGGTGGTGGTCTGTGTGTGTGTATGTGTGTGTGTGTGTGTGTGTCTGTGTATGTGTTTGTGTGTGTGTCTCTATGTGTGTGTGTGTTTGTGTGTGTGTCTGTGTGTGTGTGTCAGTGTATGTGTGTGTGTCTGTGTGTCAGTGTATGTGTGTATGTCAGTATATGTGTCTGTGTGTGTGTGTCTGTGTGTCTGTGTGTGGGGAGGGGTCAGTCCGTGTGAATGCCTGTGTATTTGTGTGTCTGTGTATGTTTGTGTCAGAGAGAGAGAGAGAGAGAGAGAGAGAGAGAGAGAGAGAGAGAGAGTGTGTGTCTGTTTCTTCTGGAGACAGGCTCTCACTATATAGCTTAGCTGGCCTGGAACTCACTATAAAGATCAGTCTGGCTTTGAACTCACAAAGCTCTGCCTACCTCTGCTTGTCCAACTTAACGTTTTTCTAAGTAGACATGGTGAATTTTCTTAGTCTGGCTATTCTGCTGAGGTCAGTTTTATTACTGATATTGTAGTGCTCCACTTCTAGAGACTCCATTCACTTCTTTATCTCTACTATGGTAATGTTCACCGTGCGGAGGAGGCTCTTGTGACCTCCTCGGATGGCTCATCTTACACATGGCAATAGCTATCTCTTTAAGATACTCCTGAAGTGGGATCGTGAAGGTACAGAACATGCATTTTTTTTCAACCTTGAAGAAATATCACCAAATTGATTTTCAGAGCAGTTACACCAGTTTGCACCCCTACTGGCAGCATGTGTGGTGCAGCAAACAAGTCATCGCCAACGTCGTTGTAAGGTCAGGCTTTCAGACACTTTCCCATTTCAGACAGGCATACAGCAGTGACTCCCGCTTGGGTTGCTTATTTCCTGGTGACCGTTGAGCTTGCGTGTGTTTCTCTCTGGACACTGATGTGCCTTCTGCTCTGAGTTGCTTGATTTCCTCTATAGCTTGCCTTTAGCATTGGATGGCTGATCTTATTATTCGTATCTTTCTCTCCATCTGTCCAAGATTCAAATTCCTTCTCCCGTCGTGAAAGATTTTCCTTATCTGCGGCTCAGCTTTACATAGTATATGACATCTTTTTAAAATGCACAAATTTAGCCGTGCGTGAAAACCTGTAATTCAAGCACCAGGACAGCCGAGGCAGGAGGACCACCCTGAAAGAACTAGAGTCCGGCCCGATTACACGAGCTGTCTGAACGGAGGCACAGGCAAAACTGTTTTCATCTTAACATAATGAGATATATTGATGTTGCTTTTAATTTATCTAAAGTGTATGTTTTTGTTTGTTTGTTTAAAAAAAAAACACAGTTAGACCAGGCATGGTGGTGCTTACCTTTCATTTCAGCCCTCAGAACCAGAAGCTGGCTCATCTCTCTAGTGCAAAATAGTTCAAGTCTACATAGAGAGTTCCAAGCCAACTACATAAATAACACTCCCCACACCACCCCCAAAACGAGTAAGAAATAAACAAACAAACAAACATACATACAAAAACTAGATACAAAGCCAGGTGGTAATGTCGCACCCCTTTTATCTCAGCTCCCCAGAGACAGAAGCAAGCGAACCTCTGTGAGTTCAAGGCCAGCCTGATCTATAGAGTTCCAGGACAGCTAGAGCTATACCAAGAAACTCTGTCATGAAAACAAACAGATACAAAGATATAGCTTTAGCTTTTTTACGGAGTACCTATGCTCTATTTATCAACACACGAGTCCTTTCCTCATACTTTAAAAATGCTAGCTCCTCGGGCTAAAGAATGGCTCAGCCACTAAGAGCACATGTCACTCTTCCGGAGGTGTCCAGTTTGGTTCCCAGCACCCACATCAGATGGCTCACAACTGACTGTCTGCAGCCCCAGCCCCGGGAGATCCAAGGTCCTCTTCTGGCCTCAGTGGGCACTGCACACATGTGACACACACTCCCAGAGACACACTACACGTAAAGGGTTTATGCTGTTCACCTGTCAGTCTTTCTTATAGTCTGTCCTTGTGTCTGTCCTTTTCCTTTTCACCATCTGCATCACTGCAGCCGAGAAAACTGCCTTGTCTTTAATGTCTGGTAGACCGAGTCACCTGCCGCAGTGTTAAAATTCATCTCCTTTGTTTTCGAACAAACAAAAACCCGGAGCTTCCCATATGGGTAAGCCACGAGTTCCACAGAGAGTGTTCTGCCTTTGATTCTTCCTCGAGGCTTAAGGTTAGCATATGTACTTTTCCCATACTGAAGAAAACGTCCTTCGAAATTTAATTTTGGACTCGGACTGCCACAAATAGCTTCCCTCAGGTGAAAGCATTTGATACGTTCTCTATGTGATTTTTGGATCATCCTTGAAATTAAAACACATTACATAATGGAAAATAAACACTAACTTCCAGTCTACCATTTCTTTTGGCCATCTTGGTCCTGAATTTTGGTCCGTGAACAAAGTCAGAAAGCTCATTTAATTTAAAAGTAAACAAACAAACATCTGAAAGTTTGAGTAAGCAGAAGAGTATCAGATTGCAAAAATTGAGGTGTTTTGTTCTGTTTTGCTTTCTTAAGGAGCATTTGAATTGAGAAGTGGTTGCAAGAGCAGTAATGGCTTTCTCTTCTCCTTTTGTCCTTAAGGGGGGCCAGAACAATGGGTGTTACTTGAGAACACCCTCTAATCTTTGTCACTCTGGAACATGCCTGCAGGTCATCACAAGGCTCTTAGTGGAGTCTCAATTTTGTTAAATTTAATGTTTAACTCCTGAACTTCTGAGAATTGCTTAGAAATATTTACCTTGCCAGGGAAATCTAACTATTCCAGGGAAATACTTAGATAAGGATGGCCACCAGTAAAGATAAGTTTCCTCATAACAAGCTTATTTTGGACAAATGATTAAACAAAGAATTGTCGTAGATTTGCTTAACTGGAAATTCAGTTTGAATCTTTTTTATACGTAAGACATACGGTATGAGCTATGAGCCTTAATATTAAAATTGAAGATGTCTAGAGCTTTGTTTGTTTTTTTAAAATATATTTTGCTTTATGCAAATTTAGAAAAATCTCTGGATCGTCTTTATCAAGTGTCTCAGGTGTGAATTTCCATCATAATTTAATATATTCACTGAGTTCTTTTTTTTCTTACTGCTGTTGCCCTTCATGGGGTGGGCAGCAATGATATGTAAAGCAGTTTGTTCCCTCCCGGAACAACTTCTGCGCTGGTCTGAGAGGCATCTATGCCAGCAGTAATCACCAGTCCATGCCCCTAATTTCATCTTCCTTTTCTATTCTAGACTTTACTTGACTGGGTTCCTTAGTAGTGTACGGTCAAGGGAACGAGAAGAGAGCCCACATTCAGCAAGACTCTGGGTTATTTCAGAGAGATTGTATTAGTTTAGGGTTATTTTTTCTTTTTTTCATGTTTAAATTAATTATACATTATATACATATATCAATTTAATTATACATTCCAAGTGAGTAAAGACCAAGATACACCCCAAGATACAGATAGATCCCTTACACTTAGGGTAATGCATGTATTCCTTCACTGTGGTTGGACTGCTCCTGGTTGTCAACTTGACTAACATCTGGGATAAACTTCACAATCTGGAATTGGAGAGCACAGCTGCGGTCTAGATCTTGAGGCCGGAAGACACACGTTTCTGACCTGCATCTTGACATGGAAATCTTGAGGCATGGTGGCCATGAAAAACTTAGGTCCAGGCAAGGCAATACATGCCTTTAATCCCAGGATCTCTGAGTTCAAAGTCAGCCCGGGACAAAGCAAGTTGAAGAAGCAGGCAGGGTGGTAACATACCTTCATCTGGGCCATACCTTCTGCTGGAGGCCTACACGGAACATTGGAGACTCGCTCTTTTCTGACTGCTTACATTTACTTGCCAGTCCATCCGTTGGAGCCTATTTCTATAGAAGGCGAGCTTAAATAACTAGCCTCACGAGACTGAGCAACTACATCCCCAGCTTCCCATCCCCAGCTGCCCATTGTTGGCTTAGTTGGACTACAGCCTGTAAATCACGACAATAAATTCTCTTACTACATAGAGACATTCCCTAAGTTCTGTGACTCTGGAGAACCCTGACTCACACATTCAGCCGCCGTGTGCATGCGTGCATCCTGTGGCTAAAGCGACCATATAACTCATCGGCTACCGCAGGACACTTTAAGAGTGAAATGTGACGTTGAGAATAATTAGTCAGGATAATAAGCACACGCCAGGAGGCTTCCTGGCAAGTCATGAGGCTCAAACGTCTGTGTGTCATGATTCCTACAGCCAAGAAGCTTTAAAAATAACTCACTTAGCTCTCAGGATGAGAAAAGAAGGGTGAGAGAGTTGATTGAAAGGGAGGGAGGTTTCTGCATAGGCACTGTACCTATTAATATCTCTCTCTCTCTCTCTCTCTCTCTCTCTCTCATACACACACACACACACACACACACACACACACACACACACACAACCGCCTGGTTGGAAAGGGGTGTTAAGAGAGCTGTGTGTGTTAGCTGCCTTGAATTTGTGTGCCCAGTGGTTGTAGGAATTATGTCTTTATTAACTCCTCGTTATCCTTGACATTTAAAAATGTTGCCCTGAATTCTTTCCTCTAAGTCTCATAATATGTCTGTCTTTCTTCCATTTCTGTTTGTGTTCTTGTTTTATAGTTTTATAGATTAACTGTATTCATCTAAGTAAATTAATTCACTTTTGGGGAGGGGGATTACTAGGAAAGAAGGCCTCCTAGAGACCTTGTGTTAGCCTTCTTGATCAATCAAGACATGTCTTGGTTATAAAGAGTCTGAGGGACTATGTGGAATATACTTGCTCCCCACACCACATATACCAGGCATGGCAGCACACTTCTATGATCCCAGCAGGATCCCAGCACCGGGGGAGGGGAGGAAGGAAACAGGAGGCTCAAAGTATCTAACCTTGGCTACATAGCAAGTTCCAGGCCAGCCTGATCTACATGAAACCCTATCTCAAAAAATAAGGGATATGTGAGAGGTAGCAAAGCCTTTCTTGCCAGCCTAGAGCTCACTCATTTTTGGACGTGAGTGCATGCATATGGTTCTCAAAACGAAAAGCAGCTTTGTGTGCCTCAGTTGCTTTAATTTGTCTCTCCCTCCTGAGGGAGAGTGCGTGGTGCCAGTCAACATGGAGGTGGCTGCTGGGAAAGGGGTTGCTGCTCTTTGAGTAGGGTGTCTGGACTGTTGATGTAAAAAGGCATTTTTTTTTTGTGGGCATTGTGGGTCATGCCTCTCCTCCTACTTCTGAAATCTATACCGGGGAACACAAAATATAGGAGTGTGTGTTTGTTGACCGACAGATCAAAGGTTTCCACAGGGGTTAAACCACCTGAAAGGAGAAAGAAGCTCTGGTCTTTTTCTGTAGCCTGACCTCTCCACTCTGCACTGTAGCCAGGGTTTTGAGTAAGTGACAGACAGAAAGTTGTGTCTGGGAACTCTGCTCTATTAGCTCTGGGCTGCATGGAATGTGTGAGTCTGTGTTTGGGCTCGGTAAGTCTGAGCTAGAGGAGACTGAAGAAAAGGTGGTGACGTATATTCACACAAATACCAAAACTCATTGTTGACAAGTAAAACAGGTTACTCTTGGTTTAGAATGCTCTTCCAAAGCAAGGATGGATAGAAATGTTGACCCATACTGTTTAAAAGACTGATATTTGTGGCACCAAAGAGAAGCATGTCCCCAGTAACTTTCTGAGGATTTGCAAATATTTGCAGGCTAAAAGAAATAAATATAGTTGGAAAAAAGAACCAAGGAATATCTTAGCAGTGAATTCTCTGGGCATCCGATAATTTAGAAAATAGTGTATCTTAGAAAGTCTATGGGGACTGGCTGCATTGGACATATAGTGTTTACAATGTTATTATCTCTGGGGAGTTATTAGTATTGCTGCTTTCCATTCTCAGATTTGGGGGCAGAAACCAGGTGATTTTGGGGGGAATACCGGCAATGCTAACCATGTGATCGGTCGGTCATTTAACGTTTGCATCTCAATGACCCAGGCTGGCCTGGAACTCATAGCGATCATCCTGCCTCGGCCTCCTGTAGTAATAATACAGCTGTGAGCCAATACATGCATGTGTTAAAACACTTCAACATGTCATCAATTGGTGCTTCCAAGGGCTAGAGAGATTGCTAGGTAGGCAAGGGTACTTACGGTCAAGTTGATGACCTGAGTTTAATTCTGGAGACCCACACAGTGGAAGGAGAGAACCACTCCCACGAGTTGCCGGCTAACCTTCACAAATGCACCATGGCTCATGCATACGCACATTCGTGAAACACACACACACACACACACACACACACACACACACACACACTATAAATATTATAAGAGGTATATCCACTTACATTTTGCCATTATAGTTAAGAAGTACTGACAACATAAAACCAACATGTCCCAGCACTGGGAAGGCTGAGCAGGGTTGACACAAGTTATATAGCAAGATCTTGTTTCATATTCATATATATATACATATATATGGAGAGAGTGTGTGTGTTTATCTTTTCTTAGAATACATGTTTAACTAAGATATATATGTATATATATATATATATATATATATATATATATATATATCCTTCTATGAGGCTCATGCCACTGTCCAAATGATGTATCTGTAAAGAAAAGGGAACAACTTCTCCCCAAATCAGTATTTTTATGGAAACGAACCTACTGGATTCCTTCTTCGGATGCTTGGGTCTAGTGATCCAGTTTCCACCTTTAACTCTTTCGCCTTTGCTGCCTAGGACAGTGAGTGCTGCCTGGAATTTTCTTAAGGCCAAAGGAAGGGCATAGTCAGAAAGTCTTTGACAACATTTAAACACCTCTTATCAAAACTTAATTTCCATGAATGATTGATCTGGGCCCTTGATGGACGGCTGGAGGATGTTCAATTACCTCTTTTTCGTGTGCTAATGAAGCGGAGGGTGACTTTAGGGGATTTGGTGGCGAGAGGCAGCCTGTTTGGATATGCACAGGACTTCGGGTTTCTGTCCCAGGGTTTATCTCCGCTGCTACATTGTTGCCTTTCTGAGCAACTGTGGCTAATCTGTCTGCGGGGCCTCAGGCCTTGGCTTTCCTCTGTCGGAAGGGCGGTAATTAGTGAAGCTGTCAAGCCAGGTGTTGAGTTTCAAGAGAATTTATTTTGTACAAATCTTCCAGTAAGTTGCAAAATCCATGAAGTTCAGGTTTCACCACCCCCATCGCCGCCCCAAAGGTACTTCTTGGCGATTCATTTTTGAGTAAAATCAACTAACAATTGAAATAAAACTTTCAATTTCAAGTTTCGAAGGTTTTTTTTCTTTAAAAAATATCCCTTTTATTTAAAATTTAAAAGTAGGGTATCACCCACACACACACACCCCCGCATGCATAATGTATTCTTAGTGCAGTTTCTGACACCCCTAGTCCTCCCAGTTCCTCCCGACCTCCCCCTCATCTGGATCCAACTCCTGTGTTACCTCTCACTCTATAACAAACAAGCTTTTAAGGAATAACAATAAAATAAACCATCATAAGAGAAAACAGAAGCTAATGTATTGGAATAGGACAAAACAAACAAACAGAAGGAAAAGAGCCCAAGAAGAGGCATGAGAAGTATCACAGACAGGCGAGCCACTCATTCTATCACTCAGAAATCCCACAAAAAAATAGATAAAAAGCCAAAATACCCACTAAAGCTGGAAGTAAAGCCTGTAGAGAAGAGAGACAGAGAAGTAGATAAAAAGTTAAATTAAAAATAAGATAAATTTAAAACACACACACACACACACAGGAAGAGGGAGGCCTGATAACACCATTGAGTTCCATTTCTGTCAGTGTCTCCTGCTGGGCAGGCAGCCCTCCTGGTGCAGACTCGTGCAGGTCCCGTGCCTGCTGCCCAGCCTCTCTGAGTTCACGTGTACATCAGTCCTTTGGTTTATAGGGTCTCGTCTTCCTCGTGTTCACCAAACCCCCTGGCTCTTACACTCTTTCTGCCTCTCTTCCTCTCTGTTCCCTGAGCTATGGTGGGGGAGGAATTTGATGGAGACATCCCATTTGGGGTAGAGTGTTCCAAGGTCTCTCATTCTCTGCATGACGTCTGGCTGTGGGTCTCTGTGTCTGTCCCCACGTGCTGCAAGAGGAAACTTCTCTGATGGTGGCTGAGCAAGGCACTGATCTGCGCCCCTCCCCCACACCCCATCAGCATCCGGAAGTACCAGGCTTTCAATTTTAAGAGTTGACCTTCAGATCCAAGTTTTCAGACGACACTAGGATTTTCTTCAGCCTGGTTAGTCAGTCTGGAAATATAAATATGGGGCTAAGGAATCCCTGGTCTCAGTTTTGAGTAGCCAGGGGAGAAAGAAAGATTGCTTTTGGGTTTTGTCAGGGAAGAATGGTTCTGTAGGAAAATAGCTTCTGGGATTCTTTCTGATAAAGCGGTTGGTATTTGGACCTAAGTCTTGATGATAATGCTATGTGTTCTTGCAGAGCTCTCCATTGGAGACGAGCCCGAAAACTTCTGAGGGTGAACAGTTACCAACTGGTTTCGTGATACCCCCTCCCTCCAAAGTGAGACAGTTCCAGCCTTTTCTGTTCAAAGCAACAATCCCAGCAGAACACATTGATTCCCATTCCTTGCTTCCAATAAAGGCATTCGGGCCCTGGCAGCTTAGTAAGTGCTGTGCATCCGGGAGAGTAGGTCTTTGCTTCCACTGAGGCAAATACACAGTCTGCAAACACTGAGTTCTTCTAGCAGACACAGCCAAAACATCTGAGTGGCTTTGTCTTGCTTCCCCTGTGTCCACGGTAGGAATAGCTCTTTAGAACTTAAGTTTTATGGATACAGGACAGGGTGTCGTGGTGAGAATCTGCCTTGCGTCTTCACCGAGCCCCTTCATGACTTTGTAATCAAGAGGATTTCATAAACTTCCCCTGTGAGAGTTGGCCTTGGAGAGCTGATCAACCGGAGGAACCTTAGGATTCTCTTAGAACACTATTTGCTTCGGGTCTCATTTTATGATTCTACTTGTACTTACAAAGTATCTTCTCCAGTCTCCAGACCCTTCTTCCCACAACAAACAATAAACAAGGCAGTCAGCCCTTTGCCAGATAGCACCAAAGTGTCCTCTGTGTCTGGCTGATGTGCATTTCAGACACAGGTCACCCTTTGCAGTTGTTGGAGGTCAAGGCTGGCCCTCCACGTCCCTCCAGTAACACTGCTCAGGTGTTTACACAATGGTGGGAAGGAAGGAATCTTCCAAGTGGCTTCTCCACTTTGACAGCAGGTTATTGTCCTGGAGGGTCCTGGCCCGAGTATCACACAGCATGCTTAATGTGTCAAAGGTTTCTCCAATGTCACACTCATGGCAACTTGAACCGTTCCTTTGCCAGATGATAGAGTACACAGCAGACTCTAGTTAGTGTTTATCGTACATCGTGTCCCCATTGGTCCTTTGGGGCTCAGTCTCAGTGAAATCTAGGCTGACTCCTAGTGACGCCTCTCCTGTACTTGCTACTTATTCTGAATGTGTTAAGAACTAGCAATTCAGACTTCTTCGAAACAAAAGCAGGTGTCATTTTGTTACACTATCTAAGCAGATTGTTACACTGCCTGAGCAGATCGTCCATGTCAAATTACCTACCGTGCTACCGTCCAAATTATGTCAGGGGTGATTTGGCAAATGAACAAGTTGTGTGTGTGTGTGTGTGTGTGTGTGTGTGTGTGTGTGTGTGTGTGTGCGCGCGCGCGCGCGCGCGCGCACGCATGCATGCTTGCTCTCTTTCTCCTATACATGCTGAGGGTTGGGGGATGTATGTGCTCTCTCTCTCTCTCTCTCTCTCTCTCTCTCTCTCCTGTGAATACTGAGTGGTGGGGGTTGGTATATGCTAAGTGTGTGTGTGAGTACCACATGCATGCAGGTGCCCTCAGAAGTGAGAACAGAGTATCAGATGCCCTGGAGCTGGAACTGCAGGCAGCGGGAGCTGCTTGACATGTGCTGGGAACCGAGTCCTCGTTCCCTGTAAGAGCCCAAAGTGTTCTCAAGCCACTGACTCATTGCCCAACTCTGGAACAGGTAATTTTAAAAACCCATGTTTTGGTTCTTTAATCCTCTTCTGTATCCTAAGATTTCTAAGCAGGAGGCAATATGGTCCCCAGGCAATCCAGCCTTCTGCTCCTCCCTCCTTAGTCTCACTTCTCATTTGAGGGCTAGCAGTGCAGGCTACCTGTCTGCCCTGTCCCCTGTACTTTGCCATGGTCTGTCTTTATACTTTCCTAAACTCAATTCCTAAGGATTCTCTCCAGCACAGGCCTTTCCCTGGGCCAATGCTTTCTCCCCAGCATCATCAGCTCAAGCTCGCCAACCATTAGGGCATCCTGTGAGGATGCGGTTCAAGCATGCCTCCTGCCCACCACACATGTTTATTTAGTACAGTGTCTATCCATTCTGATGAAATCTCTTCGGTTCTCCAGACCCTCTAATGCAGTGTTTATCATCCTGTGGGTCACAACCCCCGCCCCATGGAGTCAAATGATCCTTTCACACCAGGGTCATCTAAAACCTGCAATCGGATATTTACATTACATCACGATATATAACTATAGCAAAATTACAGTTACGAAGTAGCAGGGAGAAGAATGGTATGGTCAGGGGTCACCACAACATGAGGAACTGTATTAAAGGGTCACTGCGTTAGGAAGGTTGAGAACCACTGCTCTAAAGCCTGGCTCATTTACATACAGTAGGACAGCAAACACCTTAATCCTTCTTCCCTTTCCAGTCCCTTTAGGACATCAGCTGATGTCTCTCCCCTCACTGCATGGGAGTCTGTCCATGTGCATTCTCCCTTTGCAATCAATGTTCCTCTTATAGTATTAATGAGGGCCCTGGCCATGAGTTAATGGCTGCTTCAGACACTGCAAGTCCAGCCACCTTCTGGGATCATATACACGCATGCACATGCTTGCACGTGCACACACACACACACACACACACACACACACAAGCAGGGGAAGGAAGGTAGGTCTAGTCAGGTGACATCTTTATAGGAGTGTTTGGTGGTACTCTTACCTGAAATAAAGGCAGAGATCGCATCTGTCATCACTGCAGTTCCCAAGGGCTTATCCTGGGGCTTCAAGAAACCTGATTGTTGGCAGTAGCTTAGTCTCTTTTGATTGTCTTCTGGTTCGTGGAATTCCTTCTGCTTTAACTCTTTGTGGATGAGTTTCACCTTTTCCTGAAACTCCAGATCAAAGACCACCTTCTCCACCAGCTATGGCCAGGTCCATGGCTGGACATCACATTTCTCCATGGATGACCAGAGAGGCTGAGCACAGTTCTCCCCGGTGGGCTGGTGTTTCCCCAGGAGTCTGTCTTCCCTTTGGTCCTAGCCCCTGTTCCTGTCTTGGTCACTCCTCTCCCCGAAACACTCTCAGGGAAGGCCGCTGAACATTTGGTTTTGCTTTTGTTGTAAAGTGAATTAACTTTGACAAGAGATATTTGAAGCAGGGAAATTGGACAAATTCCAAACGAATGAATGACATCCAAAGCATCTGTGTAACAATCTGACTTCAAAAAACGTTCCTCAGGTGCTTCAAAGTAGGTCCTCTCAGCTTTCGGCTTCCAGGGAAGCAGACACTGGTGCGGATTTCTAAGGACTGCTCTCTCTTCTGTTGAAGGGGAAGGATCCCAGTAGACTGAAGAAAAACCGAGGGAGGCGGACATTTACTTGAATCATTAGCGTTTTTTGGGCAGATCATTCCCCTGTGGTTGCGTTTTCATTTTTCGAAAGAACTCTGCTCACTTCGAAATCCTCACATATTCAATATGTAGTACAAGGGGTGACAAAGGGATCCGTCAGCCCATACACATATGGAAGAGAAAGTTATACCAAGACAGAGAGCACAGGCAAGTGAAGCCAGAGTCTAGCTCAAAGAGAAACAGAGGTAACCAAAGTGGGAGACACAGAGCATCTGAGGTGAGGCGCCATGATTACGTTCTCCCTTTTTAATATTAAGGTCACTGCTGGGACAGGTTAGGGTCAGCATAGGTCTGCTGGGCCACCCTAGGAGCTATGCGGTCCCAAGATACAGTCAATCCCATCTCTGGTGCACAGTAACTAGTTTAGCCCTCTACAACCTAGTTCACCTGGTCTAGTTTAGTTAAGCCTCAGAGCTTGGGACCCCGGAGAATCTGGCTGAGCGCTCTTCTGCAGATAGCCTTGCACTTTGCTTTATTTGTTTTTTTTTTTTTTACCGTCGGGAACCTTGTATTTATAAAATATATGTTATACAGTGCAATTTTAGGCAGTCATGGAGAAAATGAAGTCACAACGTTTGCGGGGAAAACGGGATGCAACTGGAAGCAAGTGTGCTAAGCGAAATAAGCCAGACTCAACAAAGACAGCCCAGCCGCCACATGCTTTCTGTCCTGGGCAGAGCCTAGATTTAAAACCGTGTGTATTCATGTGTGTGTTCGTGGGTCATTAAAACAGAACGGTGATCATGAGAGGGAAGGGAAGGAGAAGGCTAGATCTCAAGGGACGAAAACAACCAAGATAATGCAATGCAAGTAATTGGAAAACAGAGACAGGACTAAACGGGGGTGGGGGCACAACATCAGCAGGACAGAAGGAGGGACACCGAGGAAGAGAATGGGGGAGGGGGAGCAGAGGAAGGCGAGCAAAGTCTCATGGCACGTGCGTCTGACAAAGCCAAGATGAAACCCATTGTTTTTTGTGCTAACCTAAAAAAAAAAAATCAATCTAAAATTTTATGTTACAACTTAATACTATAAATAAAGCACATAATCGCACGTTTAAGTTCTTTGTATATGTCTTCATTCAAAATATTTATTATTGAAGTAAATTAATTAAATGCTAACCAAAACACGCCTGTGAAAAATATGTGATTATATGATGCTGGGCATGGTGAGAAATCCCGAGGCAGGGGGATCACACGTTCATTCAAGACCTACTTGAGCTACACAGGGTGTTGCTAAGTTACTCTTAGCAAGATCTTCTCAGAACAATTAAAAGGCTTCTGGATACAGCTCTGTGGGTGACCAAGGCTCAGCCTGTAGTAGTAAAAGAAATTAAGTAACAATCTTTGGGTGTTCCGTGAGAGTCACGGCCTTACTTCAGCCATGATAGTTACTTAATCTCTACAGCTTGGCTCCCCTCCTCTAATCAATTTGTCTCATGAAATTATCAGCGGGTTTGGTTCAGTTCTTGAGATGGAGACGGGCAAATGCCTTGGGTTGTGGTAGAAGAGCGAGAGCTGTTGTCAGAGCTCAAGTTAGTAACTTTTACCAAATATGGCTCTATTTATTACTCCATCTGGCAGCGGCGCCAAAGGGGTGGCTCTCTACAGCATCCAATCTCAATAAAGTCACTATCTCTGTGACTCAGGTCCCTTGTTCTCAACCAGCCTCCTGCCCAAGTTCTCACACAAATCTCTATGTGCACATACAGACACGAAGTCTTCCCATGTCCCTGCACATATCTCAGCACGCAACCCACCGTGTGTACATGCAATACCAGCTACATAGCCACAACCACGTGCCCTACGGGCACACGTACACGGACACTCACGTCAACTAGTGACTGCTTCTCAAGTGGTTTACTGGTCTCCCCTCAGCCAGCATGTATCCCAGAAGTATTCAGGAGAAGGGTTTTCTAAAGCAATCTAAGGCAATTCAGCAATTCTGAAATGCTAACCCTTGGCATTTTGTCCTTGGAACAAGATTACTGGGTCCTCTATATGTTTGAAAACGCAAGTTTAAAAAAATAGAATTTGATTTATTTCTGACTCTTGGCTTATTAGATGCCTATGAAGAGACAGATGTATAACATTCCCCAGGCGCTTGCCTTTCTCTTACCACTTACTCTGAACAGTTGATCAGGATAGTCGGATCCTCCTGCGTCCTCCTCAAACACGATCTGAGGCACCTGCCCCGGATCGCAGACTGAGCTCATCTTTGCCTTGTGTATAAATTGCCCTTTGACCTTGAGCTTCCTTGTCTCGTTCCTTAAAGATCATTTTCAGCAAGAGTCAGCTTGTAAGATTCACAAGGTCAGGGCAACCGTGAGTTTCTGAGGTCCCTCCTGGGCCTAACGTTAGGCCGTCGTCCCCCTCTCTCCTTGCCCCTGCTGTCCTCTGCTGCTTCCTTGCTCAGTGGGCTGCTGCTTCTGCCTGCACTTTTCCGTCCTCGGTTTGCTCCTCCTTCCCTGTGTTTGATCATCTCCTCGCAGTAGAAGTCTTTCCTGGTGCTTCCATCGAAAGGGCTTCCTCTCGCCCCTCTTCTTATCTGGATCCAGTCAACTACTCTGCAGTCTTTGCCACTTTCCCATCGCATTTACCAGGGTATCTACTCCGCCATTGTCCAACTCTTCAACCAGAACACTAACTCCCAGCCAAGGAATCAGTTTGTCTGTCTCATCTGTCTGGAGAACTTCATGGCATATAAAAGTGTTTAGGGTTTTTGTTTGTTTGTTGTTTGTTTTGTTTTTAATGAATTTTTAAAAATCACTAAGTGACTTCGAATACAAATGTCGATGTGTTTAGGGTTTTTGGAAGAAATCTGGAGCCATGTGGAGTGGTGCACACTTTCAATCCCAGCAAAGGCAGAAAGGTCTCTGAGTTTGAGGCCAGCATGACCTACAGAAAGTCAGGACTACACAGAGAAACCCTCTCTGGAAAAACCAAAATGAAAGAAGGGAAAGGAAAGGGAAAAAAAATTACAAAATGAGGTGTTTTTACTAAATAGCATCTTCCTTTTAGCTTATAAGTCTAAAATGTAGCCTATAGTACTAGTTTATTATAGACTGAGTATATATGTGTGTGTATATGTGAGAATAGAAGGTTATAGACTAGAAGTGTAAATTTACATTCTTTCTGTAATCATATTACAAAATCGTGGATTTCGCCTTAAAAATAGAAAGTGCTGGAGGTTTTTGTTTTACAGTATTTTAAAAGACAGCAGTTGACTTTCGGCCTGACAGGTGTCCTCTTTTCAAATTGTCAAGGCTGTGAATTATTGTGCCCAAAATAGTTTAGGGAGCTGATAGGCTAGCCCAGCCACTAAGAACTGCTTGTTTCTTTTTGTGAGTGGGTGCTGGAAAGAGGAGACACGGCGAATGCTTGAGGTAATAGGTAATAGGTAATGGGTTCTCAGAGTTCAAGAGACCGGGTCCTGCGGGGTGCCAAGTGGATTTCCTTAAATTTAAAAGGAGCACTTAGCCCTTCCAGTTTGAGCAGTGGTCAACTGGAGGCCACCCCCACCCCCATCTCTTCCTTTGCTGAGCCGGTGAGGGTGGGGAAGTTGCTTTTCTTCCTTTCTTTTACAAGGTGGTAATCTCCAAGTGGACTACAGACATAAAGTGCTTTGAAAGAGGTCATTTACACACGCTAAACGCTAAACGTTTCCCCCAGGGCAAGTCAGCCAACCCTAATGTTCCTGAACCTTTAAGTCTCCTCTCTCTCTCTTTCTCTCTCTCCCTCTCTCCCCTCCTACTCTCTCTTCCTCCTTCCCTCCCTTTCTCTCCTCCTTTCCCCTCCCCCTCTCCCTTTCTCTCCACTCGGTTTAAAATGAAGTAGAAAGTGAACTTCTCTTTACCAGTTTTTACTTGAGTAAAGAAAACACATCTGAAATCCCGTCTACAACTGTAAAATCAACAGCTTTGGGGTGACTTTTAAAACTCAAAATTCTTTAAGGCTTAGGCAAGGTGCTTAACAGTGAGTATAGTCTGTTGTCTTTTAAGTAAAAAAAAGTTGGGAAGAGGAGAATATGTTTGCTGAAGAAACAGAAAAGTAAAGGAGTGCAAATAAGCCTGGTCCTTGACAGTCAGTTGGGAAGGTAAGGGCAAGGTACATTGGAGAGTGCTGACAGGAGCCAATGGCTGTGCTCAGGCGTTCCCCCTGTGCATCTTCTATTCATTCTGACTTTTGAACCATGTAGAGCAATATCCACCAATGAATTATAAAGTAAGGCTGGCCTGGCCGTGATGGTACACTTCTCTTTAATCTCAGCACTTGGATGCAGAGGCAAGAGGACGTAAGTTCAAAGTCAGCCTGAGCTACACAGTGATTGCCAGCCCAGTCAGGGCTACACAGTAAGACTCCTTTGTCTCTACAGAGTTACCAACAGTGTTACAAAACGAATCAGAGAGCCAGAACCTTCCAAGTTCCTAACACCCATCCTGTTGAGTTCCTAGTTGTGTGGTGTCCTGTTGTTTGCTTGTTGTTGTTGTTTTGTTTTGTTTGTAAGTAGTAAGACGTATGTCCACCATTTTAATGAGATTTGGTTTGTGCGACGGAGCGTATGGACCCTGAGGCCTTGCTCATGCTAGGCTGAGCATGTGCTCTACCACAGAGCTGTGCCCAGCCGTACGTTAACCATGACTAAGTGCCACGATTTGGCATGGTACTAAGTTCATCCGCAGTGCTGTCCACCGTAGCCAACTCAGCCTCCAGAACCTTTTCTGTATCCCAAGGAGAAGCTGTTTATTGATGGCCTCCTCATCCCCCAGCTGTAATTCTGATTCCTACTGGCTGTTTTCTATTGGCTATCTCTTATAAATAGAGTCACACGATAGGAGTCCTTTTGCTTCTGCCTTACGTCTCCTAGCACAGTGCTTCCAAGATTCACGTAGAGTGCAACATACGTCAGAACATCATTGCTTATGTGACTGAGTAATATTCCATGGTATGCATGTACCAAGTGTGGGTTACCATTGACATTTTGGTGAATCATTTGCCCGTTCCTATGCTCTGGCTATTTTTAATAAACTTTAAGTCTTCAAGTGCTGTCTAAGGTTCAAAACAAGTTCCCAGTCTACTACATAAAGAGCGAAAGGGAATCCAGAGGTATTCTTTTGACCCTGCTGGTTTGAAAGCAAATGCCCTCCTTCGTCTGGACTTAGTTTGCAGGCACATTTAGAACCTGGGAAATAGCCCCCGAAATGTAAGCATTTTCC